>NW_020438873.1:237717-246612 GCF_000699045.2 Agrilus planipennis | reverse complement strand
CTCTCAATTTTTCAGTTTTATTCATTCAGTCTCTCTGTGAGAGACTCGAATCTCTGAATTAACAATTTTATCGTTCGAGTCTCTCATACAGAGACTGTGAGAGATCCATAAAAACACCTAGGCAATAACTAAAAGACTGTGAAAGACTGCAAGAGACGCTCTCAGAGACCCTGAAAGACACTGAGAGACTGGATAGAGACTGAAACTTTTTGTCTAGAGTTAGAACTTTAGTTTTATATCTTATATTGCCACCGCGGGCTTATTTAAAGCCTGTGTTCGATTTCGCATGCTTTGAATTACGCTATGAATAATTTCTTGAGGTAAGTTGCCCCACTTTTCCACTAACGCCAATTTCATCTCTTCGACGTTATTAGGGGTGCTATTGAGCCCAACTGATTATTATAATACTAAAAAATATATATAGAACATAAATTTGTTTAAAAAACCGGCCTTTTTTGCGTTCCCCTAATTGTGCCTGTAAGTGTATATTAAACCATTATTCATTTCTGCGAATATGTTGCAGCAACTTGGTAGTTTTTTTTTTATGTATTATCATTTGTTTATTTGGTGTACTGAACGACTTTTAGGACCAATGTCAAAATCTTCACTTTTGAGAAAATTACAGTCGAAGTTTTTGTTAAATATAGGTACTTTTACTTATAGTCCGGAGATATTATATGTTTCATACAGATGTTTTATAATTTAGTAATTTTGAACTAATTTAAGCCCGTTTTCCAATTAAACCCACTTTTAAAGTTAAAAGCCAATTTATGTTCAAACTGAATTCTCGACCGACTTTTTAGTTCTCTTTAAATTATAACTTTTCTGGTTTTATCGTTGTACGTAAACGTAGATAGATTATCGCAATATAAAACGCACTTGCTTCACAAGGTCCACCTCAAAGGTTTGAATCGATCCGGGCAGCTCCATGTCAAGGGGAGTACTGCGTTAGTGACGATAAGCTAAAAAGAATTGCTCACGACCTTCAAATTAGCTTTTATTACATGCATCATACATCTATCAAAAGCTATGACTATATAAGCATCGATATAAAACAACTGGTTCACAAAGTATTCACAAACTATTATAGACACTCTAAAGTTACCTGTTCACTGAAAACATTGCTATTTCCCTAAAAGATACTTGGTTTTAAGCGATTCATAGAATCAAAAAGATCACAAAATTCAAAAATGCAACAGTAAAAGAAATTAGCTTTGCCAATAGGCAATTAAAAGTATCATCAGAAGTCTACAGGTTTACTTATATATAAACTGACACTACTTCATTAAAACTAATTACAGTAAACAAATTGAAACGAAATTAGAATTTATCAACTAGATTTATGCAATAATTTTCCAAATGTTGACCGGAACTTGACCATATTTCAAATCAGTTTCATTTAAAAGCATTCTACTTAGTAATAAAATTTTTATGATTTCCATTACCGCAGTCTCCTTTCCTATTTCATTGTACTTACTGATATATACCTTAATTTTATCCATGAACTTATTTGTGTGATCAAAAATTATAAAATTAATTTGAATCCTAATATGAACCTAACTAAACGGAACACTGTTGCCCAAAATTCTATAGTACAAATAGGTAAGTAAAAAGAAAATTTTCAATCGAAATTACAGACGAGTGTACTAATCGAGATGTTTACCTTACATTTTTTATATATTTCTTTATTTTCCACAAGTACCTATAGTAAAAATATTTAATCACAATATGTTCTAAAACTTTCATTGCGTTCTTAAAGTCTTCAATAAGTAGACATTGTTTTCTTGTGATAGCTTTCTCTAGTAGAGGATATTGAAAACATCGTTTTATGATGCTGATTTTGTATAAAAATAGAAAGTCTTCCTTTAAATAAATAATTAAGTAATACTCACCATCGTCGGCATAGGTTTCTGAGCCATATCCATCTTGAAGCCCGTTCGCCCAAGTGCCTTCATACTTTGCCGTCGATGTGTTAGATTGTCTAACGCCGTAACGTCCTTTAAAACCCTGAGTCCATTCGCCGCGATACACCCATCGACCCCTTGTTTCAACCCCTAGTCCATGTCGTTTACCGTTTTGCCACTGGCCTTCGTACGCGCTGCCACTGAAATTTAAACAAACACCAAACGTGTTTACATTATTACGCTTCTAAAATTATTGTGGGTGTGTGACAATGTAAGGTGTTGGAAAATAAATTAATTGCCAACATTTAATTTTCGTCTAAACAAATGCGTTATTTGCACCTTCCAGTTAAGCATTACACTTGAACATGTTTATAAATTTTATAAAGTATAGTAGTTAGTTACGTTTCGGTTTTATCATCGATAATTTTTAATCAAATATATAAACAAGAAATAAATATAACAATAATAATATATTAATAGTGATAATCAAACTGGTCTCGGTTTTACAGTCTTAGTCTTACTTTTGCGAAAATGCAAAAAACCAAGACCCTACGAACTAATTTTTAAAGTTCCGAATTTGGCTGGCGACAAAGAGAAAAGTAATTCAGGAGATAGTAACTATCCAGCCTATCTTTTTAAAACATATGAGTGTTTTTTCATGCTGTTTCTTTTTTAATTGTAGTCGTCGCTATTATGAAAAACGAAGCGCGGAGAAATCAGCTTAATTTATTTTAGCATGGAGTGCGCTCTTTGGATTCTATGAAACCAACCGATTGAGTGATGCATACCAAGTTTCTATTTATAAAAGGTGTAACTATACATATAATCGTATCCGCATACCTTGTCGAATTAATTCGGCATCATTTAGTCGTAATTCGCTACTGTCTAGCGTTTTATGCATTATTTTTAACGGGAATCAATTAGGATCATTAACTCCAAACCCAAAAATTATATTTCTTTCTAAAAAAGCCAACTTCGTTAGCACTCATCTATCATAATCAAATCTATTTCATACTACTAATAAGAAATTCGAAAAATATTGTTAGAGGTGTATGTTTAGAGCACGGCGCCGTACGGGTGCGAAACATGAACGGTGGGCGCGGCAAAAAAAAAGTTAGAAGCGTTCGAAATGTGGTGTTCTTGGCGAATAATGAGGATACCGTGGATAGAGAAGGTTAGAAATGAAGAGGTATTAGAAAGAATAGGAGAATAGAATACTCTTTATGAGAAAAATTGGCGAGATAGGTTGGTAGGACACCTCAAGCATGAAGGTCTAGTCAGATACATATTAGAGGAAGAAACGGGAGTTAGAAGGGGAAGAGGTAGACCTAGATTAGATTATTGGGGATTGCAGGGAAATGCGAAGATAAGCTCAGGATAGGAAGGAGTAGCGGCGCGTATCCAGCCAGTCTTAGGACTGATGACCTTATGATGAAAATAACTACTAATAAACTTTTTCAAAATTATTCTGTCGTCTGTCGTGACTGGAATTTTTCTCTTCCTAACGTTTCGTAATTTTTTTATTGGCGAGAGTCAGAAAAGACCTGCGAAACATTTGGGAAAGGATTTTCTCCGAAACATGGCAGGACACCTAGAAACTTCCTGTAACAATTTTACACTTCGAAGAAATAAATAAATTCAAATAATGCAGTAAATGCCATAGAGCTGGTAGGATATACCTGGTAAATACATATTTTCTAATTGTTTATTAGTAATTTTTCTGTTTCTTTAACTTCTCTAGTTTCTCTCATAAAGCACAAACCAAAGTTAATTTGGATAAAAAAAATTAATTCCACTTATAAAATTCCTTACACGAGTTGCGGAAAAGCTATATTGGTCATATTAAAGGCCCTTTTACATAAAAATCCGTGAACATAGAAACGATCAGAAAAAGCAAATAATAGTTCTTATTTCTCAGCGTCGAAACTGGTCAAAAGTCCAACTTCGACATATCTAGCATATAGAGGACAACTACTTGAAACGTTTATTTTTAGAAACATCCTTTATTCTATTACAAACAGAAAATTCTCGATCAGACTTAGAAAACAACCTTATAGTTAACAATTATTTCAATATTTACAATAAATTCAAAATTTATAAAAAGATACAACTAAAAATTACTTATTGCTAAAATGAAATTAAATTACTACTATATCTCTATCTATGCTAAATTATTTCTGTAGTATATGCACTTTTAAGTTTTTATAAGGAAATTTTTTAAAGGTAATTATGTCCTGTTCTGTCCCATTGTATCTACTTATTTATTATCTTATCTTTACAAGTTTTTAACTATTTACAATATTTATTATTTTTCTATACATTTATGTGTTTTGTAATAACTTTTAGGGGATTCACCTCGACGGTTTATTAACCTAAAAAACTTAGTAAGTTCATGTTAATTTGACTCCTCTGCAATGTTGTTATAGTCACCACTATACATATAATACAAGCTTGAAAAAATCTCGTTGCTGTTGGTTTTACTCTAATAAATCTCTTCAGCCCCGAAGTAGCTTTGATTATTTTTTGTAATAATAGAATATTCAGATTCTACTAACATCTTTTCTAATATAGTTTACTAACTAATCAGAAATACCATTCGTCCCCTGTCAATATTCTTTATTTAAAATATTACAAAACGTACAACAAAATACTAAACATTATGTCTAATAATATCAGTCAGCTTAGATAAAGTAGATAAAATACATGGGTATTTTAAAAAATTAATACATAGCTCTCTTGTGCATATCAATTTTGTGATGTTGATGTGTTACCTATTTTCACGTTTCAGAAAAACGTCTAAATAATACTCATTATCAACTGAACCGTCTTCTTTGTTAATATATCTCAATGGTATTTGAAAATGTGACAAATAAGGTTCATCATTCGCTTCCATTACAGAAGTACAAATTCCGGGTGTAACTGATGTACCATCTGAAGGTGAAACAGTTGAAGTTTCAGTAATTACTACTTCTTCCTGCGAATTACTGGGTGTGACAGGATTAGTTGAGGAACATTCATTAATTGTTGTAGATTCAGGTATCGATTGTGTCAGATCTAAAATATGATATAAAATAATTGCAGTCATAGTCGATTTTGGACATTAAGGGTTGTCCGACCGAAATTTCGTTTAGGGTGAAAAAACAATCAATAGTTACAAATCATTTCATTGACAACAGTGAAACAAAAACATTTCTAAATTGAGAAACTTGAGGAAATTTAAGTATGTAATGTTATTTAATTCATATGTTACTCCAGAAATTAATTTTTATTAGGCCTCTTCTAAATCTACTTATTGTATAAGTATATTTTCACTATATTCCTTATTGGTTAAAACTGATCACGTCATGTTCTTGATCGTAATTCAGATCACGCTGAAGAAACATAATTCCAAGATCAATGAAAGCATTAACAATTAAATTTGCCTATTACTCTTGATTGAATTAATCCGATGTAATCGCTCGATCGATTTCATATTTAACTGCCATATTCTAGCAAATTGTTAAGCATTATGAACAATAAAAATTAACAATTTTTATTAAGCTAACTGCACCTTACACCTTCATTTTATTTCACCATTTAGCTTGTTTATACTTTCTTTAATTGGACGATTGTTTATCATAAAACTAACTACGGTTTGCTGAAGATAGCAAACGATTTGAAAATCTATATCTGGTAACTTTCAGAAAATTTTTAAATAATACATTATAATAATTTAAAATTACCGGGGGAACTAGTTGTTGTAACTTCCTTCGATGAATTGCAATCGTCGATTGGTGTGGTAACTGGTTCTGTGGACAATGATGAAGATGTCGAGGAAGGAAGACATTCTTGTTGTAATGAACGAGACGGTGATTTGTGCTCTGAAATATCACCTTCCGAAGAATTATACGGGTCAATTTCAGAACTCTCATTATCGGAGTCCTCCCTTGAGGATGGTATAGAGTTACTTTCTGATCCATCATCATCGGAGGAATTGTTTGTTGAATCGTTTTCAGAAGACTCATCAGTAGCCAAAGAATGAACTGATTCATCTAAATCAATTATTTTGGGTTTACCCTTTTCCCATTTGTCTCGCTTATTTATACGATGGATTACATTATCTATTACATTACCTTGATCTTTTTCTGGAGTATAAGGCGATTCTTCGTTCTTACTTTCTAATGTGGATAAATTTCCACCTTCCTCAGGACTGGGTGACGTACTACCATCTGCTACTGAGCCACAATAATTATTTGATGAAGTTGTACTCGTTTTTACATCGTCATGTTCACCAGAAGAATTGTTGGTAGTACTTTCTTCTAAATCAGAGTTACTACTTGTATTTTCCGATATATTTTTTCCATCTTCGGAATTTTTTGGTTGTAAGCTAATCGGTATGTTTTGGAAATCGGTTTCGTTACACGAACTAATTATTTTAGATATTATCATAATTAGTTCCCCAAGTAGGTAAGGTGTAGTTTGATATTCACTGGTTGGTGCCGAATCCACACAATTAGCCACCACGGCAGCAAAACACAACACAACAAACACCATTTTATCAACTGCTAATTCGCAAATAAAATAACCACCTTTTATAAGTGCGCAACAATTATAAATAAACGTAAAAAAACTTACGCATAAATAAAAATAACTACAAGAATGCAAAACAATTTTGTCATGTCCTGTCACATTATATAGGGGTAAAAACAAGAAGTTCTTACAATTTCGAAGGAATGTAATTGCTTTCGAGTGTCAAAAGTAATAGCCGAAACGCAAATATTTATTAACATTTATGCTGCTTGCATAAACAAATTGACAAACTCATGAGGAATTTTAACAAATAATATGTTGGTAGTTGACCTTTTAAATGTTTATTTGAAAATCAACACTTCCATTCAAAAAAGAAATCAATTATTTTTACTTATTTAAGTACATATATGAAACTGTTGTGCTAAACAATAAAATTATATAATGTCATAGTGATATGATAAGGAAATAGTAATATTCAGTAGACATCTGCGTGAATTATTGTACCGANCGTGGCCGAGTAGAGGGGGGACATCCGTTGCATGATTTCGTTACATAGCAACTCGTATGAAACGAACTTACCCTACCGTGCGTAAAGAAGTTTCACTTAAAAAGTATTAATTTCTGTTACCTGTAACATGGGGTTACAGTTGTTTTAAATGAAACCATCGAAACGTAACGATTATGAACAATATAATTATAATCGACTTCATAATCAGAACGAAGAACCGCGTTAATCAGTTTTGCTGCATCACCAAACACAGCCGGCACCCTGCCGATATTGACTGCCGCAAATAAAATATTTTTTGGATAATATCTCTGCATAATAGATCTCGATTTGTTTCCAACACAGAATACCATAATATTTTTCTTATCTGATGTAGAATCAATGAGTTGCATGACCTTTTTAGCTACACTACTATGAACCCCGCCACAGAGCCCTCTGAAAAGGATTATGATGAAATTAATAATTAGTAAGAACGAATTAAGTTCTTGGTCAGTAATTTATCGAAACTGCAACACGTGGGTCGCGATTATGATCTTATTTGATCTCATCAGCACCCCATGAGCAGTCTCGACGGGGGCAACGTTTGATTGTGATTTAATGGATGTATGTTCATTCTTCTAAAGGGTATATCAACTCCTTCAAGAATCTTAAATAAAGCGGGAAGTCAAAGGCGTTTCAATTATCTTTAAAAAAATGCTAACACTATAATTAATGTGAAGACCCAGATGAAATTAAATAAAGAGTTCTCCAACAAGTTTTATTGATTAAATATTCAAATTGCAAGCCATTCACTTCCATACTGTAAACAAATCTTTATTCAATATTATTTTGCAGTATTCTAAGGATTATTTCACTACATGCAGTCATAATTCGTAACGTAGATCTTCTAATCAGGTATGTTCCATTTTATAGGTAACTCTCTTTAAATGGTGTCATAAAAATTCTGATTCAAAAAATTACATACAGGCAAAACGTAGCATCATTTTCTTTAATGTGATTGTCATTTTTAAGAATCTCCGCAATGCGGGGGTAGGTAGAATTCGTCAGTCGAATTCGTCAGTCGAATGATGCGGTGAAAAAACGGGCCAGTAATACCAGTTTCCTAAAATTCCCGCCCATGTATTCAGCTTTCTAGAAACTCTCTCATAATTTTGCAATTCAAATAACTCCAACAGCTCCAATTATGTTTGTTTACTTAATCATTAAGAAAGAACGTGCATTCGTAAATACAGAAAATTGGGACAACGAATTACTACGATCTGAATCATCTTCAATAAGCTCTTACACGAGAGATGAATCTTATTAGGTATACGGATAGAGTCGATGTTTTCTTACTTTTTTACAAGGTTTTCACATTTAATTGTTGCACAGCACAAATATATCTGCGCTAGCATATTGGGCTCCCACGTCATTTAAGATTCTTGAAGGGGTTGTCACTCCCTTTGGGAGAACGAAAATCAATAGATGTCCCCCTTAAAGAAAAAATTGACCTATTTCAGGGATTCCCGAAAAACAATGCGGTTGAAATTTTTCCAGGTTGAATGTCTCACATTCACCGCATTCGGTTAGGCAAGTAGGCACTTTATACTAAGGTCCTTGCTTAATTCTGTTAATCATTCCCAAGAAGTGGATGAAATTTTGGAAACCTTTATAATATTTTGCAAAGAATCAAATTGGCCTTTCCTACACGGAGAGAACTAAATTTTTATGACAACGTAAAACTTACAATTTTTGATTGTAAATGACTCAATTTGCCGTAGAAATAGTAGAATTTATTAGGTGACTTGTAATAATCTCAATTTTGACATGTTTTTTTTTTAAATCATTTCAAATTTCTTAATTATTACAATCTAATTTGTAATATCAACTAAAATACCTAGTAAATTTATTTCTGCTGGGATTTTATTTTTACAAATTCGGGTCGAAATGGTAATTTTAATTATTTTCATTTACAAAATAACGGGCTAGTGGGATAAA
>NW_020438873.1:231212-234163 GCF_000699045.2 Agrilus planipennis | reverse complement strand
CAGAAAATTTTTAAATAATACATTATAATAATTTAAAATTACCGGGGGAACTAGTTGTTGTAACTTCCTTCGATGAATTGCAATCGTCGATTGGTGTGGTAACTGGTTCTGTGGACAATGATGAAGATGTCGAGGAAGGAAGACATTCTTGTTGTAATGAACGAGACGGTGATTTGTGCTCTGAAATATCACCTTCCGAAGAATTATACGGGTCAATTTCAGAACTCTCATTATCGGAGTCCTCCCTTGAGGATGGTATAGAGTTACTTTCTGATCCATCATCATCGGAGGAATTGTTTGTTGAATCGTTTTCAGAAGACTCATCAGTAGCCAAAGAATGAACTGATTCATCTAAATCAATTATTTTGGGTTTACCCTTTTCCCATTTGTCTCGCTTATTTATACGATGGATTACATTATCTATTACATTACCTTGATCTTTTTCTGGAGTATAAGGCGATTCTTCGTTCTTACTTTCTAATGTGGATAAATTTCCACCTTCCTCAGGACTGGGTGACGTACTACCATCTGCTACTGAGCCACAATAATTATTTGATGAAGTTGTACTCGTTTTTACATCGTCATGTTCACCAGAAGAATTGTTGGTAGTACTTTCTTCTAAATCAGAGTTACTACTTGTATTTTCCGATATATTTTTTCCATCTTCGGAATTTTTTGGTTGTAAGCTAATCGGTATGTTTTGGAAATCGGTTTCGTTACACGAACTAATTATTTTAGATATTATCATAATTAGTTCCCCAAGTAGGTAAGGTGTAGTTTGATATTCACTGGTTGGTGCCGAATCCACACAATTAGCCACCACGGCAGCAAAACACAACACAACAAACACCATTTTATCAACTGCTAATTCGCAAATAAAATAACCACCTTTTATAAGTGCGCAACAATTATAAATAAACGTAAAAAAACTTACGCATAAATAAAAATAACTACAAGAATGCAAAACAATTTTGTCATGTCCTGTCACATTATATAGGGGTAAAAACAAGAAGTTCTTACAATTTCGAAGGAATGTAATTGCTTTCGAGTGTCAAAAGTAATAGCCGAAACGCAAATATTTATTAACATTTATGCTGCTTGCATAAACAAATTGACAAACTCATGAGGAATTTTAACAAATAATATGTTGGTAGTTGACCTTTTAAATGTTTATTTGAAAATCAACACTTCCATTCAAAAAAGAAATCAATTATTTTTACTTATTTAAGTACATATATGAAACTGTTGTGCTAAACAATAAAATTATATAATGTCATAGTGATATGATAAGGAAATAGTAATATTCAGTAGACATCTGCGTGAATTATTGTACCGATTTTTTTAGCCTTTTGTAGTAGTTTCACAATTAATTTAGTTATTTTCCATCTACAACTTGCCGATTAAATCAAGAAATTCTAACAATTTTTTGGCAGATAAGAGTAAGTTCAGGTTGGTTGATTTTTTATTTTGATACGTTTATTATATAGAAGGACATTAACAAAATGAAACTTCTCAATAATTTTTCTAAATCACCAAATATAGATCGCGATTCAGACTTGTTGGTGTTGTCAGCGGCTTTAAAGGAAAATAGAATAAAATTATCATTTATAGGAAGAAATGTTGACAATTAGTGGTATTCGTAATGTTTAACAAAGTTTTATTTTTATACGATGAGGATTTTCCAGACGTTTCGTTTGAAACTGCGCCAAACATTTTCAATAGAAACGGTTGCTTCGTAGTATTCTTCTCGGTAGTTGAGGAGCGTCGGACCACGGCTCGTTAGCCCGGAAAATCTTCATCGTATAGACTCCTGCCGTGAAAGCCTACAAGCATATTTTATTTTTACATAAAATCGATACTGTACATACATGTTAAAATAAAGAATGATGTAAATATATTTGCAATTGATAACTATGCACATTCAACATTTGCGTGCCATCTTAGTTTGATAGTTACAGTTATTATAGAAGAAGCGAGTAGTTTTAAAAAGCATCAATTTGTGAAGTTATCGAGATGACAATTTCAATGACAAGGGAGTGAGTTCAAAATGAAGAGATGGGTGCATCAAAATCTCATCACATCTCATTTAAAGAGAGTAGAGGTCATTTAAATTCATACATAAACATTCTTTGATCCAAAAATTTACATCATTACATTATACAAATAATAGAAGAAATAATTTCAACTGGGTAAATTTCTCGGAAAGAAGAGAGATGTCCCACTAAATCTTACCAAATCTCACCAAGGAAGAAGAAGGGTTCAAATTAAAAGAAAAACAACTCACGTAATTAGTGTTCTCAACAATGTTAGTTTATATTTAAAAATTAATGCACTAAGGGCTATTAAAATTTAAAGAACAAATTGTTTAGGCAAAAATATTTATTACTATACCGAAGAAATAAAAAGCACTTGGTATATTTCAATCCATTATCTAAAACTCTAATAACAATTGTTTTGATTATTGGTGTAACTGTGTAAGTTAGGGGAACCCCACAATAAGCACAGAACTTCCCTAGTACACAGTTTACGACAGTTCAAGTATTTAATAAAAAATGTTAGTTTATATCACTCGAGTTGAATATGACAAAACGTATCTGAAACGCCATTTGAGTAAATACTTAGTAAAATTAACAACCAATTCTGGACACCGCTGTAGCCAGAACACCTCTTAGGGGGAGGGGGGCAACATAGAAAATTATACAAAAAATCTTAAAAATAATGACAAAATATTTTTTTTTTAAATCGAAACTTTTAAGAAATCAAACGTATTCTCCTGCCTTTTAATGGAAGAATATCTATCACATCATCGCTGGGTATATCAATATCACGGTGAATTGCCATAACAGCTAACCCAGATAGTCGCTCTTGGCAGCACGAATTTCTCAAATAAGTTTTTGATCTTTTAAATATTGAAAATGTACGCACTGGTTTATATATTATTATTTGTTATT
>NW_020438873.1:230118-230889 GCF_000699045.2 Agrilus planipennis | reverse complement strand
TTTAAGAATATGCTTTATTTAAAAGCATATTTAGCCAAAAATAATAACAAGTGAATTAACTTAACGTTCTACACACCTATAAAACTTTTGCTTTGTTTTCTATTGTTAATTTATATACATTTTTGTTTTAAGAAATTGCTAAACATTTTCGTCTAGTACTGTACAGTTCTAGCCGATCTCCTACGACCGCCCATCGAGAGCTCTGCTCGTTCAAGCTTATTCCGACTATTTCTGTCTTGCGCAGGCCTAGTGTGTATTCTTTCTATCTTCGCGCAGATTTATTCAAGGTCACAATTCAAACAAATTGAAATGGGCTGTAGTTTTATAGGGTCGTCGATTATCTTTGACACATATTTTGGATATCAAAGCGAGTGAAGTCGCGTGTAAAACCTACTATGAAGTTTTGTACACACATTTTCAGGGGTACAGAAAAGGACACAGGGTACTTTTTATCCGAGGGATAGAAAAATTAGTTTGTGGTTGTCGACGATCTTTGATAAAAGCTGGTCAATTTTTTTGAAAAAATCAGGATTTTTATCTGCCTTGACTAATAATAATTTCTTTTGAATCATCACGAAGTTCTGAAAGGAGGGGACCCCGCTAACCTCCCCCCTCGAGCTTCGGCGGTGGTTTTAGGTATTTTCAGTCAGTGATCGATCTCAACTATAATACATAACAAGGTTTTAAATTTTTTTCCTTTGATAAAAAAAAAAGAACTAGGACAAGTTTGTTTATTTTATATATAATTATTACAATATGTATATATATATA
>NW_020438873.1:221537-229850 GCF_000699045.2 Agrilus planipennis | reverse complement strand
AGGTGGTACCGTTGTAGTTGAATATATATATATCTTATAAAACTTTCAATGAAATTTTAAATTCACATTATAGCTTTACCCATAAGCTTCAATTTCTGTAATCGCCACATTGGCGGCATCCAGTTTGCTTTAAAAAATCTAAAACTTACAAAATTATTAAGTCATCTACAACAGACTTGATATACCTAAATCTAACTCAATGGAAACAACAATTAAAGTTCAAAATGCCTAGTAATAAAACAAGCTATCACCACAGAAACACAAACGCTAACATCGTTTAAGCAATACCAAGCATTTTTTTTTAAATAAGTTATAAAAAAGTAACTTACGTATAAAAACGACACATATTGCATGACAATAAAAAACGACACAATCCGCTTATGACGACACCCAAAATACAATATTATTGAACAACTACTAAATGCATACATTTTCTGTAAATGTTTCCATCAATTAAAAATACTTTCGAATTTGTTGCAGTGCCATTTGAAACCTTGACTCTAACTTCTGCGTGTGATAATGACTACTGACGGTAGGGCCGGCGCTAATTTTTATGAAAATCAAACTTGAGATCTAATTGCTTGATTTTGATTGGATGCTTTATACACTTCTACGTATTAAGCGGAGGCATACTGTAAAAATGAATACACAACACATAAATAAATGATTAAATAAGTTAAATAAATAAATAAATAACTGGTCTACTTCATACCCAAATAAGCACCTTCCTCCCTCAACTATTTGCTATTTTTATAATAAATATTTAAATATACATTCCAGAAATTCGTTTAGTTTTACAGGAATAGCGTCTTTCTTTTCTGAGGAAGGATACAAAACTACTGTGGAGGCGTTGGCACATATACACACCGTTTGGTTAGTGGCTGGTGTTGGGGTCTCACATGTGGACGGCGGTGGCGAAATTGTAGTTTCAGAAGCAGTTGTTCCGGCTGTTGTGTGGGTGGGTGTCGTTGGGCATGGTGGTGCCGTTGTGATGGCCGGGGTAGTTGCACTAGGTGGTACCGTTGTGGTTGATGGTACTGGTGTACTTGGCGGTGACGTTGGCACCGGTGGTGTCGTTGGGCATGGTGTTTCCGTTGTTACTGCTGGCGTAGTTGAAATAGGTGGTACCGTTGTAGTTGATGGCACTGGTGTACTTGATGGTGACATTGTGACCGGTGGCGTCGTTGGGCATGGTGTTTCCGTTGTTACTGCTGGCGTAGTTGAAATAGGTGGTACCGTTGTAGTTGATGGCACTGGTGTACTTGATGGTGACATTGTGACCGGTGGCGTCGTTGGACACGGTGTTTCCGTTGTTACTGCTGGCGTAGTTGCACTAGGTGGTACCGTTGTGGTTGATGGTACTGGTGTGCTTGGTGGTGACGTTGGGCATGGTGATGCCGTTGTTACTGCTGATGTAGTTACACTAGGTGGTACCGTTGTGGTTGATGATACTGGTGTACTGGGGGGTGACGTTGACACCGGTGGTGTTGTTGGACATGGTGTATCCGTTGTTACTGCTGGCGTAGTTGCACTAGGTGGCACCGTTGTAGTTGGTGGCGACGTTGTGACGGATGGCGTCGTTGAGCATGGTGATGCCGTTGTTACTGCTGGTGTAGTTGCACTAGATGGTACTGTTGTGGTTGATGGTACTGGTGTACTTGGGGGTGACGTTGGCACCGGTGATGCCGTTGTAGTGACAGATGGTGTTGTTGTACCTGACGATGTCGTAAGTGGTGTCACTGTTGAGAGTGGTGACGTTGATGGTGTTGTTGTAGCAGGTGGCGAAGTGGTGCAATTGGTTAACACTTTTGTACAGTTACACGAATATAGATCTGAACCGTTTTGGTCCGTGTAGGCATCTGTTGCATTTGTATCTGTAACTTTAGAATATCATTGTACTGCTTTTCCGTTCTGGATGCCCTTTTTAAGGATAGTTATCTACCGAAATTTCGATTTTTAATGTACTAATTCATTTCTTTGCCGACCCCTCTCTTTGCCCTTCACGAAAGTATTGAAGGAACAGTTCATCTTACCTAAGCTTACGTATATGTATATACTATGAGAACAGAAAAATTCAAAGAAATTTACTAGTCATGGATTTTCTGCCCATACATTTCTATTATTCTAAATGATGCCAAAAGAAGATATTGCATGAGGACGGGTTTTTTTTTAACTGAAACACCCATTTTCAAGGCTTTGAACTAATGAATTGGAAAGGTAACTAGATGATTAAGTGGCCAAAATTAACTTATTCATAAATTCAAATTCGTAAGTGTTAGTAAAGTGATGTTGAACAGTGAAACAAAGAGGAAGGACGATTAAATCAAAAGAATACTATCTTTCATATTTTCATGATTATCGTACGTGTTTTAACAAATTTCTTCAGATTTGCGGCGGGGGTAAGAATGAAGCTTGTGTATCTTTTGCACAGTTTTCTTTTTATAAATAAACAAATTGTACACTTTTTTGTAAAAGGTAGTTTATCTGTCCCGGCATTACCTTTCGTAAATATGCCCAGAAGAAAATTAAATATAACAGATAACTGACTATGTGCCGAAATAATTACTTTTGAAACAATAAATATACTTTGTAGCTAAAACGTGTATTGTTTCTGCCAGTCACAGAAACTAATTATAATTCCATAAAGAGAGATTCATAATGGTCTTATATTATCGCGCTCTTTTGTGGGTAAATTTTTAATGCATTCGGACCGTTAGTCTTCATTGACCTGATAAGATGTTCAAAAGTGTTTTTAAATTCAGAAGCTGTTGATACACAGTCAGCGGCTCTATGAAAAATGTTTCTAATTATTCTGAACTCAATGCTAATGTAAGAGCCGTGTTATAGAAATTTTTGTAATCTTAAATATTGCTTAATTTTAGCTTTAGTAAGTAATTTGTTATTGAGATTACTTCTGTTAATTTCAAAAATGATTTTAATCAGAGACATTTGCCGAGTATCAATTACAATTCCAAATTGTCTATTAATGAAAGGTCAACCTTATACATTAGTTAATTGAATAATTGTAAATGATTGTATTTACCAGTATAGTTCCAAAGGTAGTTGGCCACATCCGGTGCTTGACATTTTAAGAAGCTGGCTAAAATTCGAAAAAGTCGTTTCGATAGACTAACAGTTTCCGGTATGGTCAAGGGACATTTGGGACATGCTGGAGCTGCGATAACCGATTGAACACAAATCGTAACCACCAATATTTGACACCATCGAATGGCGCGAATATTCATCGTGGCTTTCTTAAAAAAAAATCTTTTCAAATTCACTATCCTGTAAGTGTCACCATACGTTTGTGAATAATTAAACTGCTGTAATTAAGTGAATGCACGCTAGTTCACTTTTATAAACTGACCTTTATGCGACGCCTTATATAATAAACAATAATGTTTTGGCAATTTGTATCGCACGTTATGTATACTTTTTTATCAATTATTTCTTCTTTGCAATTTTCAATACATTTTTGTTATGACTTTTTAGTTCTCGTACTGCTTTTTTAACAAAAACGTAAAAAATGTTTAAGTGTAATATGACACGAATTATGCAATTTTTCTGTAACGAAAAGGACGGAGATAACCAAAACACTCATTTCGTAACCTTATGATACTAAACAGTCAAATAAAAACATTTTTCGGTTAAACCTGGACTCATAAGTTTGTATAAGAAGTGAATGCTCTGGACTTTCATGTACATATTTTAGTACAATTGCATCTTTTGTAACCTTAACCAGTACCTACTGAATCTTTACAAATAATTATTTGAACATTTTTTTCATAAATAATTATTATATAACAAACGTAACTCCAATTTGAATTACTGCCTGTTTCGCGTTTTCGGTAAAACTGTATTACTTAGCACCTACATGTAGTAATAAGACACAATTTAGATAGAATTTTGCTCAGTTCCTAAAATTAGCAAGTCCGTTGCTTATTTCACCAATTGAATGAAACAACTGATATTTTTAAATCCCAGTTCTTGCAATTTTTTCGCTAACGTTATCATAACGTTATTGATGCTGTCCTGATTTGACTTTAAAGGCCGTCATCGATTGGAGTTTCCTAACGTTTCGCTAGTATGACTGGCGATCTTCTCCAAAAGTCCTTCCATTTCCGATGCTGGATCTCAGTTTCTCAATCCACATCCATCATCGGAAATGGAAGGGGTTGTGAAATAGTTTGCCACTCGTTCTAGCGAAACTTTAAAAAACAACTGCAACCGACGACGGTTTTAGAGATTTATCATAATTACATAAGTTGCCCTATTGTTTTAATTAATATTCAATTTCAGAAACATGAATAAACAAAACGCGTTCTCTTGTCCTACCTGTTAAATAAATAAGTTAAACGATTATAAAATTTACGTAGAAATTATTATGCAATTTAATACAATTTCTATAGGTACATTATATCTCAACTATAGGAAAGATAATGGAAAATATGTAAATATAAGATACTATAGACATATTTAGTACAATATGTACCACATTTCCGAAATTTCGATATGATAGGTACAAGGTCCATATACATATTAATTGTTTTCGAATATATTAGTATTTCAATTTTCAAATACAAAAAAGCTTTCTTCTTCCTATTCAAATTTGAAAAGCACAGCAGTTAATGTATTGTAATTTAGAAGAAAATAATGTTATATATACGTGTAAAGTAGAACATACCGTTTGTACAGCACCATTTATATACGCATGAATTTTTTATCTCTCAGATCATTAAATAACCCCTTAATACATTTATCTGATCTAGACTAATAACAGCAAAAAAATGAGAAAAGAAGCATGATCTCAACGAAATATATAGATAATAAATAAACAGTCAGTAGACAAATAAAATTGTTTTAAGAGAACGGTAAAAGCATCTTTTTCCCTCAACATAGTGCGAACGTAATCACGTAATCCGCTTTTAATTTTTATTTCTTACGAAATGTTTTAGATAGATCACGCACATTTAAGGTCAAGCAGTAAGTAGATGTATTAAAACAAATCTAAATATAAAAATGTATTTATTTCACGTACATCTAAATGTAAATGTATCCGTTCAATAGAGAGTTTTTAAATAAATTTGCTGCATTATTAAACATGATTTTGCAGCGTAAAATACAAAACAACGTGATATCTGGAAAATAATCTACCGCTTCATCAAAATATCGATCATAACAAACTGTGATTATAAAAAAAAATGTTGAGGTCAACGTTAAATACGTTGAATACATCTTGCAATATCAACAACAAAAGTATAGGTAATACTTTTTGTCAGCATTTAATACGAAAAAATAATTAAAAGCGTTCTATTGTTTATCTAAAAACAACGATATCCCCACGAATTCGTAAAGAACTAAAAATATTTTACGTGAATTACGACCTCGGGGGTTTGATAAGCAAAGCTAATAATAAATGAAATAAAGTATATTAAGTTTATAGTTTAGTTTTAGTTTTTACAGCTTTATGTTTATTCCAAACTCTTTAAGTCAAGCTCCTAATTAAAATAATGTTTGGTGGGTAAAACAGAAATTTTCCTTATTTTATTGAGTAGCATAAATATTGTCATGTTATCTTTCTTTTTTAATTTCTGAGATCACTTTCTAAATCNAGATTAGATTACTGTTCGCAAATAGTTAAGGATGTGGGTTGTTGTAGTTTTAGGGAAATGCGAAGTTTAGCTCAGGATAGGAAAGAGTGGAGGTACGTGTCCAACCAGTCTTAGGACTGATGACCTTATGATGATGATTACTATCATAAATTTTCACTACGGCGTTCCATTATAGAAAACAGCAAAAAGCGAGTAGGTGAGGTTCATGAGACCAACGAAGTATTACTAGTATAGGTACCGTGCGATATAGTGGTAACAGTCGGCTCAACAGCAGTAACAGATGTACATGCGTAGAAGCGATGTCTTCGAAAAAAAAATTAAAAAGTGTGGCGGTAAAGCAAAAATATTTTTTAAACTCGAATTTTTTCCAACTTGAACATAACCGGTTGCATTGGGCAGGTTTGAGTGAGGAAAATTTACTGTACATTTAATATGAATTTATACATGAAAATACAAACAATTTAAATATATAAATAAATAACGACTTGGTATGTAAAACAACTACATACAAGTGAGCATCCATTAAAAAGACGCAAATTAAAACGTGTGCGAGGAGAAAATTTTGAATATAAAAGCAGCAGCTGATCTGGCACAATTTCAAATGACTAATCATTATTATTATATTCCGTGTATTACGTAGCGTAAATAACAAATCATTTGCACGTTCTATTTATCGCTCATTTTTTGGTTTTTAAGGCCACAGTTTTGTTTATAACTTTTTTTGATATCAAATAGTACACCGCTCTGTTAATTCCTGGTAGTATTTTTATATCACATAATATACAGAGTGTTCCACCCAAGGAGGTTTCGTCCATCACTCTGTTATTATACATTTGATTAAAAAAGATGTTTTTATAAAAGTGATCTGGAATTATATAGTGCGTATACAGAAAATATTTGTTTATTAATTGTATAACAACAGAGTTATGGACAAAACCGCCTTAAGTGAAACAGCCTGTATGTATAAGTATTAGTTAGGCTGTTCCGGATACAATTTACAATGATTTAATTTATTTACCCAGACTTCTCAGCTAATGAACTGCATTTGCAAGCAAGGTCAGTTTTCAGTTTTGCAATTGTAGTTGAGCATGGTCAGTTCTTCGTTATATTCGTTCAATGCAATAACTACAGCTACATTTCGTAAAAAAAGTTCTTCATTCCAAAACTCTGCAAACTGAGCAAGCCTGAAATTTAAAACTTGATAGCACAGGTGAATGAAATTTATCTAACCTGTTAAATTTTTTGATGTGAAAGAACGACTGAGTGACAAAATAATTATGGCAAAATCAATATATAAATTGTGAAAACGATAATCGATTCGCACTCAGTAGTAAACATGATAAATAATATCTTGTTCAAATAATAGAAAAGCCACTTTGACTTCAGTTTCACAGAATTTATTTAAATTTTTTACGCAAAGATGATAGATGATAGTTTAAGTAGTTGATACCAGCATTTATAGTACCTACATCGTTACTAGAATCATACAATTTTGTAGTTTTGTTATAATTCAGTACTTTCCTTTTATATCTTTACTAATGTTTGAAGCAATTAATTTATAAATCGTAATAGTAATAAAAACATTAAGTATAGAGATGAGAATATACCTAACATGCCTAAAAATACAGGCTCTTATTGGAATATTTATATTAATTTTATATTAATGTAAAAGGTGACATTTTACTTATATATTTGTTTAAACGTCTTTTCATTTTCAACCCTTTTTTAAGTCAGCCACAACGATAACAAATAACTCTAGTTTTAAAGAGGATGCTACCTACTTTCAGACAGAAGTAAATATTAGGGAGTCAGACAGGGATGCACACTGTCACCGTTACTTTTTAATCTATACATCGAAGACGCGATTAGCATCATTAAAGACATCAGTACAACTGCAGGGATAGACACACAGGGGCAAAAGATTAGTATGCTTGGATTTGCAGATGATATAACAATATTAGCATCTAGCAAGGAGGAGTTAAAGATAGCTTTAAATAAAATGGAAGCGGTACTGACAAAACAGTACTGTATCAAAATAAATAAAAGTAAAACAAAAATACTGATATGCAAGGGAAGAAAAAGTAGGGAAAGAGCGAATATAAAGGTAGGAAACGAAAAATTAGAAGAAGTGGCTAATTTAGGTATCTAGGGAGTCAGAAAAGTCGAAAGAAGTAGTAGGGATGTAAAGCAGAGGATAGAGATAGATACAAAGAAGTCAGTTCTATGCTCGCGAACAATTAATTTGAAAATTAGAAAAAGATTGTTAAAGGCGTATGTTTGGAGCGTAGCACTGTACGGGTGCGAAACATGGACGGTGGGCGCGGCGGAAAAGAAAAGGTAAGAAGCGTTCGAAATGTGATGTTACAGACGAATGATGAGGATACCGTGGATAGAGAAGGTTAGAAATGAAAAGGTATTAGAAAGAATAGGAGAACATAGGACTATTTGGATGTTAATAAAAAATAGGCGAAATAGGTTGGTAGGACATCTTTTCAAGCATGAAGGTCTAATCAGAGTCACATTAGAAGCAGAAACAGGAGTTAGAAGGGGTAGAGGTAGACCTAGATTAGATTACTGTTCGCAAATAGTTAAGGATGTGGGTTGTTGTAGTTTTAGGGAAATGCGAAGTTTAGCTCAGGATAGGAAAGAGTGGAGGTACGTGTCCAACCAGTCTTAGGACTGATGACCTTATGATGATGAT
>NW_020438873.1:194347-220960 GCF_000699045.2 Agrilus planipennis | reverse complement strand
TATATATATATAACTGTTTTAATTTTTCCTACTGATATATATTTATCAAGTACTTATTAAAAACTTAAAAACCGATAGTCAAACTTCTACAGCTCGAAATTAATTCGAATATTTTTTGTTCTCTTAACGTACAAACCCTTTAGGGACTTCATGAAATACGTTCGCAAGTAAGGGCAGGGCTTAGCATCCGTAGTTCATCGATTCTATATTAATTTTTTTCTTAAATGTTTTCATTACGATAGAAAGTCATTCTCATTCAATACTTAAAAGCCTGTAATATAGTAGATAGTCAGTAATATAATTAATGTTTCAGACTGTATGCACTTGTAGGGGGTGGGTTAGCCTTTGTGACATAATATTTGTTAGAAGAATTGCTGAAAGTGTAATTTAACGTGACGAAGGGGAAGGGAGGGATCCAAAAAGGTAAAATTGTGAGTGACGTATTTTATGGACTCGAATTTCTCCATTTCACTCACTCAAATGTTTATCTAGCTCTTGCCAATTATTTTACTATTTCCTCTAAAATCGTCTGGAATGGATGATAGCCTATGTCTTAAATGGAAGTAACACTCATCGAAGAGTAAAAAAGATATTGAAATCAGTTCCGTAGTTGTACCCCCGAATGACAAACTCATAAACCTTTCTTCTCTATAAAATTACCGTATAGGACTTTCCTTTTTTTGATGGAGATAACTACATGCAGTTAGTGTATAATCATAAAGCTTATGATAACTTTTGATAGAAATTATGCTCTTCCTCAATGCTAAACAGTGATCTAACTACTACATTACGCCACTCGGTACGAACTGCCCGAAGAAACAAAAAAGTAATGACAGTTTAATTTCCAATGGCTACAAGCTAGTCATGAACAAATTTGGTAAGACCAAGACTAAACTCAACAACGAACGAACAAGATCAACACTAAAACCGGGATGCAAGATTAAGACTAAATACGCAAGACGAAAAATTATTAATTCCGGTGGATTTAGGAGTTAAACTATTTGTATCAACTTTAGTATTTTCTTTTCCTTGAAGAAAACATTTTTGATATTTGAAATTTTCAGTTTGCTTTACCAGATTTTAACATTAAATATAAAAAAAAAGTAACTTTACCACTGTTTGAAAAAAGGGATCTACAAAAATGTCCTCGAAGTAAGTGTTCTTTGTTCTTATGTCTAGATAACACATGGTTGGAATATAGAGGGAAACTATTTTTTTTCCATATTTTTTACTTCTTTCAAATGCCTTGTGTTCGCTAAAAGGTCAATTTATGTGTTGAAGAAAAGGTCACTTTATGCATTGATCAAGGATAAATTCTCTCACAACCATAACAGATTAAATGAATAAGACTAAGACTTAGCACGCAAGACAAGACCAAGACTAGAAGTATTTGAGCAATACTAAGACCAAAACCAATACCAAGACTGGGACAGTCTTGATCTTGGTTTTGCTTTGTTCATCATTAGTACGAGCGCCGGTGACCAAACCCTCAGACCTACACTAAGATTCATAGCTGTAAAATAGGGCGGAAGACCCCTTTTCACCCCCTCCCCTCCCTTTATAATCGTAGAAATTGGTACGTGGTGCTGATGGAAAAACATAAAATAAGTGAAAGATTTAATTATGCTCCAATATTTATCCAACCCCGTATTCCCCAACGTGAGATACATAAGGAGTTCATTGCAGTGCAAAAAGTATTAGGAAACGCTGTTCTAAATAATCCAACAAAACTACAGGAAAACGACCAGGGACCCGTACCCTTCCGAATGCTAAACAGTGGTCTAGCCACTGGGTAGGGAATGTATGTCCTCGGCGCCGCATGCGGCGTCCGTAAGATTCTTATGCGACCTTCATGAAAGCTGAATCTTCCATTTCATTTAAACAGACTGTTGCAATTTTTGTATAAAGTTTCCTTAACTCGAACGTAATTAACTAATAGCATTGTAGAAGTTCGGATTAGGAAAGTTATTTTATTGAGTAGCATAAATATTGTCATGTTATCTTTTTTTTTAATTTCTGAGATCACTTTATAAATCATAAATTTTAGCAAACACAATATTTCTTTGACCTTTATTTCATGGTAGTTCCATACCGAATTCTATTTTTAAAGAATTCCCTTCACATAATACACAGGGTGTTCTACCCAAGAAGGTTTCGTCAATAACTCTGTTATTATACATTTGATTAAAAAAGATGATTTTATAAAAGTGGTCTGGAATCATATAGTGCATAAACAGAAAATATCTTCAATTATACAGAGTGTTCCATTTCTTCTGAATGCTACTAACTTCGTTTTTTTTTAATGGAACACCCTATATACTTTTGGTTTCTTTGTTTAATTTTAGATTGACTTTGTTAACAGTTCCCTATACCCGTCTTTAGTAGTTTTTGAGATATTCAACTGTTTTCCAAAAAAGCCCTTTCTACTGATATAAGGTTTTAAATAATATATAAAAAACGACCAGGGCAACTGGACCCGTATTCTTCCAAATAGTAAACAATAGTTTAGCCATTGGGTAGGGAATGTATGTCCTCGACGCCGCATGCGAAGTCCCTGAAATTCATATGCGACCTTCATGAAAGCTGAATCTTCCAGCACCATTGCATTTAAATAGACTGTTGCAATTTTTGGTTTTTATTATAATAAATAAGAAGATTTTCTGGATGTACTAGATTAGTTTCTCAATAGTAAAGAATCCGTTTTAAATAGTCGCCTTTGTAATTCATGGCCATCAGTTGGTGTAATATACTGTAAAACAAAAATATCCGCCCACCGCTTCTCTAATCCAAAAGGAAAGTTGCCAAATTTTCTGACCGCATTATGTTTCCCAAACATTCCTTGTAATTGTTTGAAGCTGACCTTAAATTACAGGTGCCTTACGGTGTTACTGTTAAACATAATGATTTAATTTCATTAACCCACTTCTTTAAAATAGACAGCACAATTTTATTTTTGTCCACAATCATCGCAAGTAAACACGAACAAAAATTAAAAGCTTTTACTTTTTCTTCCTTCTTTTTTTAATTGTAACTGTCAAAAGATGGACGTATCATTTTATTTTTTCAGTTAAATCTACAACACTCTCTATTTTATTAAGAACGAATATTTTTGGCACGCTTTTGGTCATAAATCGAATATTTCTTGACCTTATTTTATTTTAAATAGGAAAATTATTAGAAAGGAGCACTTAATTAATGTTTCTATAAGTAGGTACCTGTTAATGTGTATTAGGTAATTAATTAACAAAAACTCACATGAAAAGGTTGAACTGAATTTTAATTTCCTATATTTTTGAAATTTCATGAAAATATATGCAATTTTAGCTATAAGCGCAATCTAAAGGCACTGCAGATTTGCCATCAGTAGGTACCCTTCAGAACCAAAAAAATAAATAAATAAAATCAAAAAGTCTGTACCACACCTCTAAATTAAAAAAAAATATATTACTGAGAGCACCACGTAGACACAGTATGATACAATCGAAGGATATCTACCTCGCCCTCCAAATACACGCATTAATAAATGGTCAAATTTGAAAAAGTCTAATAACGATTTGAATTTTTAATATGTTATCAGGTACCCTAAAACACAACTTACCAAAAAATCGTAGTCTTCCCACATTGCCCTCATTTTTTTTTTTTAATCATATTATTGTACCTATTTCGGTTTATTCAATTTTATTTGCCATAAATTTGTATAATTTCTATTCAGCCAAGTTCTTATGTGATTTTTTAGTAATTAAGTAACTTACGCATGTGCCAAAAAGTATTAGGGTTCATTATTTTCGAACAAACGGATTTTAATGAGGCAAATAGCAAGTAAGATCTCTCATTTCATTCAGAACATAAAATGTTAAAAAGGTTTTTTTCAACGTATAACTTCCACAAGAAGCTAAAACATGTACTGTAATAATGGAGTAAGCCCTTTTTGTTTAATTATTACCATGTCCTTTTTCTACTTATTTTATTTTGGTTTTTATTAAGTTACGTAGGTACGTTACAGAACATTTGGTCTTACTTAGTAAAGTGGAGTAAATCATCATCATCATGAGGTCATCAGTCCTAAGACTGGTTGGACACGTACCTCCACTCTTTCCTATCCTGAGCTAAACTTCGCATTTCTCTAAAACTAGAACAGCCCACATCCTTAACTATTTGCGAAGAGTAATCTAATCTAGGTCTACCTCTACCCCTCCTAACTTCTGTTTCTGCCTCTAATATGTCTCTGACTAGACCTTCATGCCTGAGAAGGTGTCCTACCAACCTATCTCGCCTATTTTTTATTGACTTCCATAGAGTCCTCTGTTCTCCTATTCTTTCCAATACCTCTTCATTTCTAACCTTTTCTACCCACGATATCCTCATCATCCGCCTATAACACCACATTTCGAACGCTTCTAACCTTTTCTTTTCCGCCGCTCCCACTGTCCATGTTTCGCACCCGTACAACGCCGTGCTCCAAACATTCACCTTTAACAACCTTTTTCGAATTTCTAAATTAATCGTTTTCGCGAGCAGTGGAGTTAATATTATTTATAAATTCCCATTACTTAATTAAGATTCAAAAAAACACATTAACACTATGCAATGCTAGAATTTAATATATGACATCAAAAGGGGGGCCTGAGCAACTTTTTGAAAGATGCCGACTGGATCGAAGAAGACAATGTAAAAGTACATAAATATCTATTACCAATATATGCAACAATCAAACTCATGATGAAATATTTCCTGTGATAGACAGCTTGCAAAAAACGGGCTAATTACCCGTATATTAATTGTTACAGAAGAAACAAATCCTTTTTGCAAAAATTTAATTTCAAAAATTTTAAAAACCATGTTGTGTTAGAGGATGTCCAAGCTGGTAGAGCAATGGTTCTTAACCTTTCTCCGTCCACGGACCCCTAGGAAATCAAGCACAAGTCGAAGGACCCCTTAATATACAAAAAAAACAACAATTCAGACCATTTATTTTAGTACTGCAAATACAAAAAAAAAACATATTCATAAAAAAATATGTTAATGTGAAGGTTGGTGTCGCTTCTTCGCAACTAAGTTGCTGATATTTGGGTTGATGTTACTACTAAGTTGTAATCTCAAATTGGATTCCACTTGAAATCTGTTTCTGTATTTGTTATTGATATACAAAAGAGAAGAGAATGCTTTTTCAGAGAGGTATGTGGTTGAGAAAAGCAGTAAATGTTTCAGTGCTTGATCTGATATTTCCTTATAATCACTCAAAAACTTGATAAAAAGGATGTTCTTTGAAATTGAGTTTCAAAGCTGAATAGGTGAGACTGCGGCCGACCCCTGTACATATACTCGCGGACCCCCAGGTTTCTGCAGACCACAGATTATGAAACACTGTAGGAGGTATCGTTTATAGGCAGCCACTTAAGGTATGCACAAAATAAATCTAATTTCAAATTCAAACAGTGTTTTGACTATTAACATATTTAAAATTAAACGTAGTTCTAAATCTTCCCCAAAAGTATCAATATTGAAGAATGAAAAGCAGTTCTGGGATAAATCTACCACCAACGTTTCTCCTCTCAAGTTGAAAAGGGTAAGCTTATGGAAGTCATACAATTCATTTTATAGTTATTACAGAAACATTAACCCTAATATCAATAAATTTTAACATTAGCTAATAATCAAACAATCAATATAACAATTTTTTGAAAAAATGACAACTGTCAGTTTAAAATAGCAAATACAGGAAATACCTTGTATTACCATTTTAATTACTATGTGTATTTATTCTTTTAAAATGTGGTTGTCAGTTGTTGTATTTATTTATAAAATTGGATGTTTGCTAAGGGTGAAATTTATTGATGTTTCTGGTAAATGTTTCCGTAGCATCTACAAGATGGGATATATAATATCTTACCATAATTTTAAAGTGAAATATTAATGATAGATTATATAATATAATAAAAAAAACCTTTACCCCTTCAATTGCTTTTTATTCTTCAATTAAAAAATTAAACATCAATATGTACGTAAACCCTAATGCGCTATTAACATTTCAACAGAAACACTGAATAAGGACGACACTCCTGTTCCTATATGTATTGTATGGTGCAAATTTGAATGCCAATTTTTCCTGTGTTAGTCATTCAATGTGAATGTCGCAACCAGTTCGAATAAATCGCTACTTTCAATTCCAACTAGGTGTTTATAAAAGCAACTAACTTACGGTAGCTATAGTTCCATTGCAAGTTATATATTACAACCTCTAATGTCTGGGTTCCGAATTTATAGAGAAAATTACCCTTACAGAGGTAAAACACCTAGTCATCGGGGGTAATAAAGCTGGTAACAGACAAAAATATTTATAAAAATCAGTCCAATAAAATGGCAGATTAAAGCCAATATGAAACTGGAAAATCTTTGTTAAAATTGTGTTTTCCGAATTAACATGATAAAAATTCTTAAGGAACGATCCTTTTGTTTAATTTCGATTAATGCAAAGTCTTATCATGTATGCATGTACGCAGGGGCGCAACGAGGGGGTGCACGGGTGCACGGGCACCCACTCGATTGGGTTGGGCACCCAGTCAATTCCAGTCGAATCAGATAATAACCCTACTTGAAAGTTAGGTTCAAATAGTTCAAGCTCGTAAATTAGCAGCCGAACTCCATTTTTTCAAGTATAAGAAATTCAATACAATGGTGACCTTTTTTATTTTTATTTATAGCAGGGCTTCTTAAACTTTTTTCATTCACGACCCCAAGAAAGATAAATAAATATTCTTTGATGGTTTATTTATTAGGTAACAATGTACATTCAAATCTCTTGGGACCCCAGAATTTTGCTATGCGACCCCATTTGGGGTCGCGACCCATAGTTTAAGAAGGCCTGATTTATAGTATTATGATGGGAGCACCCAGTCAAACTGTAACGTTGTTGCGCCCCTGTATGTACCCATTGTTTTCTCTGAAAATATTTTAAAGGTTGGGTTGAGTTGCTATAGCGAATAAGTCAGGGATGTTTTAATAGTTTGTAGATACATATACATATATATGTTATTATCTCAACTTCTTAATTAGATAAACCTTGAATGTGGTGCGTATCAAGTGCGGTGAAAGTATATTCCCCTTTACAATATAGCTGAACATTAGCCACCCTAATATAATACCAAATACAAGATGTATCTAGCCAGTTTCTGTATCGCCTAGGCAGAATTGAATGTAGACGTATAGGGGAATGACAGTACATTCGACTATCAGCAAACTACTTTCCGGAAGACGCCTCCGACGTAACGAGTGGTTAACGTGTAATTGTACATAATTCTTATAATTTGAGAATTACGTTACCTGGGCCAAGTATAAACGCCAGAAACTTCGAAGCCATAGTGCCAAGACCCAGAATAGGCGCCCTGTCCTTTCGGGCCGGTGCAAACTCCGTGTCCGTGAGCTTTCCCGTCTTCCCAGCCACCGCAATACGTACCGCCGTCGTCAAAGTCGAAACGGCCTCCATTCATGTTACTTTTGGCCGCCGTAGCGGTGCCAGTGGCGCCCGTCGCGGCTGGAGAGGTGATAAGGCCGCCGGCGGAAGTGCCACCGTTCGCGTCTCCACCAGCGCCGCCGCCACTGCCCACATGCTGCTGATTAGCTTGTTGCATACCTAGTTACGCAGTGTGGCAAGCGACTGACTTATTTTTACACTGAACCGACAGCGACGACGGTGGATGAGATTTTCGTTCGGTCGCGGTAATGTTTCACGTCTTCTTCCACAAGTACACGGGGTAGTAAGTAGTCCTTGGCTCGAGGACGTATTGTACGTTCAACCGGCATCGCACTGGTCAAAAAATTGTTATCCACAAAACTGCACTCCGATTGCACTTTGGGAGCTTCTGATGGACATCAGCTCGTCATTGCTAACAGCAACACGGCAGTCGTCGCGAAACTACTTACGACCCGGGATACGAGTCCACGTCGCGACGCTAGCGTCGCGGCGCACGCGCTCCCTTAACCGACGACTCCATTCTTGTCGACGACGACGCCGTACGTCACGACGACGTCGAGGTCGAACACACTCATGTATTAATTCGCTTAAATGCCTGAATATGTGGATCATTTACGTAAATAATTATTAATGTTTCGTATTTTTGGTGATTGTAATCTCGAGTGTATTCGTCGTCGTATAAAATTAACAATTAACAATAATGCCAACCTACCACCAACTTTTCCTCAGAATGGGGCTGTACCGTAGCGGGGTATATATTGGTCATCCTATTAAAATCGTCGGCTTTTATTTGTAACAGCATCAATTGCCCTGTTTAGGGATGTTTTGGTGACTAATAAGTATGTTCCAATTTCACTATCGAATGTCTGGTCCTTATTTATTCACTTAGTTTCCACTTATTTAGATAAATAAATCACAATCAGAAAATCCACAAGTAAATATAAGACAACATATTCGAAGCAGAAACAGCAGTTAAGAGGTTTAGAGGTAGACCTAGTTAGACGTTCTAGTTTTAGAGAAATAGGATCAGGATAGGAAACAGTGGAGGTGCGTGTCCAACCAGTCTTTTAGAACTGACGACCTTATGATGATGTAGATGATGAAATATAAGGGAGTTGTAAGATTAAGCTAGTTAAATAAGTTATCATTAAAAATTAGACTGTTTTTATGTAGATTCCTAATTTTTAAAAGAAAGTTATTTTTTGCGTGAAGTTTTAAAATTTCAATTTATATTTTATTCGAAATATATGAGCCGTTTAATAAATTAAAGCTGCTATTAAGTTTATCTTCATTCTGAAACATTGTCTTGTTACCTTCATTGCTAGTCTCAAAAAGGTCTTCCGATAAAGAAGCGCACTATTCCGTGCGAAGTAATATTTACCCGGCACCTCCACCAATTTTACAATAATCCCTAATTCTTTATGTTATTCATTACATTTACGATTTAAATGACTTAAGTTAAGTATTTTACTAAAATTTCATCAACATCACTAAAAATATCAAAAAACTTAGTACTCACTATAGAGCAAAACAAATGCTTTTGATTTTATTGACATATACTTATCCTTTACGTAATACACAAGTAAATATAAGAGAACATATTCACAGCAGAAACAGGAGTTAAGAGGAGGATAGGTAGACCTAGGTTAGATTAGTGTTTAGAAATCGTTAAGGATGTGGGATGTTCTAGTTTTAGAAAAATGCAAAGCTTAGGTCAGGATAGGAAAGAGGGAAAGTACGTGTCCAACCAGTCTTTAAGAGCTGATGACCTTATGATGTTGAGGATGATGATGATGATGATGATGATGAAATATAAGGGAGTTGTAAATAGTTAAAAATTAGACTCAAAGTTTCTATGTAGATTCTTACTTTTTTAAAAAAAGTTATTCTTTTGCTTGAAGTTTGAAAAATTTCAATATATATTTTATTCGAAATATGTAGGCGGTTTCATAAATTAAAGCTGGCATTAGCTTCATCTTCATTCTAGAACATTGTCTTGTTACCTTCATTGCAAGTCTCAAAAAGATCTTTCGATAAAGAAGCGCATTACTCCATGTAAAGTAATAATTACCCGGCACCTCCACCAATTTTACAATAATCCCTAATTCTTTATGTTATTCATTACATTTATGATTTAAATGACTTAAGTTAAGTATTTTACTAAAATTTCATCAACATCACTAAAAATATCAAAAAACTTAGTACTCACTATAGAGCAAAACAAATGCTTTTGATTTTATTGACATATACCTATCCCTTTACGTAATATGTACGTTTTATACATTTTATCGTGTAATAAAACACCTTTCGCACTACTACCAATTTATTTAACTAATTACTCTTCAATTTACATCAAAATTATTAATGAATTACGCGCTCACTATCGCACGGTTTATTGCCTTCTGGCTCTTCTATCATCTGTTACTTTGACCATATCGTCAGGTTATGCTACTTTTTTTCGATTAACGCGAACAATTAATATAGAAATTCGAAAAAGATTGTTAAAGGTGTATGTTTGGAGAGCGACGCTGTACGGATGTGAAACATGGATGGTGGGCGCGGCGGAAAAGAAAAAGCTAAATGCGTTCGAAATGTGGTGTTAAAGGCGAACGATGAGGATACCGTGGATAGAGAAGGTTAGAAATTAAGAGGTATTAGAAAGAATAAGAGAACTGAGGACTATACGGAAGTCATTATGAAATAGGCGAGATAGGTTGGTGGGCCACCTTCTCCGGCATGAAGGTCTGGTCAGAGACAGGCAGAAACGGGAATTAGGAGAGGTAGAGGTAGACCTAGATTAGATCACCACAAACAGTTAAAGATGTGGGTTGTTTTAGTTTTAGGTAAATGCGAAGATTAGCTCAGGATAGGAAAGAGTGGAAGTGCGTGTCCAACCAATCTTAGGACTGACGACTTTATCATGATGATAACGTGATTAATTAAAGTTGAATTATAAGGAGGAAGGTAGGAAGGACCTCAATAAAAATTTTCAGAAACATCTGAACCCCACCTAAAATTACTTACCGACCCCTGGTGTAGGTACTTCACTCATATTTGCAGATGATATAGCAATATTAGCATCTAGCAAGGACGAGTTAGAGGTAGCTTTAAATAAAATGAAAGCGGTACTGACAAATCAGTATTGTATCAAAATAAATAAAAGTAAAACACAACAAATACTGGTATGCAAGGAAACAAAAAGTAGGGAAAGAGCGAATATAAAGATAGGAGACGAAAAATTTTAGGTATCTAGGAAGTCAGATAAGTCAAGACAAAAGGAGTAGTAGGGATATAAAGCAGAAGATAGCACAGGGTCGAGTCTCCTTCAATAAAAAGGAGTCACTTCAATGCTCGCGAACGGTTGATTTAGAAATTCGAAAAAGATTGTTAAAAATATATGTTTGGAGCGCAATGCTGTACGGGTGCGAAACAGAAAAGGTAAGAAGCGTTCAAAATGTGGTGTTTCAGGCGAATGATGAGGATACCGTGGATAGAGAAACTTAAAAATGAATAGGTATGAGAATGAATAGGAGAACAGAGGACTCTATGGAAGCCAATAAAAAATAGGCGAGGTACGTTAGTACGACACCTTCTCAGGCATGAAGGTCTAGTCAGAGACTTATTAGAGGCAGAAACAGAAGTTAAGAGGAGTAGAGATCTGACGATACTTGAACATTGACGATCTTATAGAAACTTGAATTGGTGAATCAGCTCCCGCGTTTGGATGATTCAGGGAACCGAACCATAGCTACAGTCATAGTGGAAGGATTCTTAATAAGAAATCAGAAAAAGACAAGTCTCTGAAAGAGGACAGCAGCCTTTTTTCAGTACTCAGGATGACAGAGATTACGTGGATCGGCATGGCATTTTGATGCACAACATTGCGATGTGAATGACGACGGGAAACCACCACATTATGATACCCCAAGTATAACACACCAAAACCCAGTCAAATGTCCGGGCGAGGACTACCTCGGGGGATATCATTAAGTGCAGTAAGGGATTGGAGCGTGGAACGTTAGAACAATGAAACAAGAAGAGAAGTTACAATATTTGAAAGTTGAAATGGATAGACTAAAATTAGATATAGTAAGTATCGGTGAAGTCCGTTGACCAGAAGCTGGAGACTTCCAGAGTGACATCTAGAATAGAAATTCGAAAAAGATTGTTAAAGGTGTATGTTTGGAGCGCGGCGCTGTACGGATGTGAAACATGGATGGTGGGCGCGGCAGAAAAGAAAAAGTTAAATGCGTTCGAAATGTGGTGTTAAAGGCGAACGATGAGGATACCGTGGATAGAGAGACTTAAAAATGAATAGGTATGAGAATGAATAGGAGAACAGAGGACTCTATGGAAGCCAATAAAAAATAGGCGAGATACGTTAGTAGGACACCTTCTCAGGCATGAAGGTCTAGTCAGAGACTTATTAGAGGCAGAAACAGAAGTTAAGAGGAGTAGAGATCTGACGATACTTGAACATTGACGATCTTATAGAAACTTGAATTGGTGAATCAGCTCCCGCGTTTGGATGATTCAGGGAACCGAACCATAGCTACAGTCATAGTGGAAGGATTCTTAATAAGAAATCAGAAAAAGACAAGTCTCTGAAAGAGGACAGCAGCCTTTTTTCAGTACTCAGGATGACAGAGATTACGTGGATCGGCATGGCATTTTGATGCACAACATTGCGATGTGAATGACGACGGGAAACCACCACATTATGATACCCCAAGTATAACACTCCAAAACCCAGTCAAATGTCCGGGCGAGGACTACCTCGGGGGATATCATTAAATGCGGTAAGGGATGATGCAATATTTCACGGATTGGATCGTGGAATAATATCATTAAATGCGGTAAGGGATGATGCAATATTTCACGGGTTGGATCGTGGAATATTAGAACAATGAAACAAGAAGAGAAGTTACAATATTTGAAAGTTGAAATGGATAGACTAAAATTAGATATAGTAAGTATCAGTAAAGTCCGTTGGCCAGAAGCTGGAGACTTCCAGAGTGACTTCTAGAATAATGCATAAGAAAGCCGATCAGAGTGTAGAAAGTTATTAAAAAAAAAACAAAAAACAATAGGATAGTTACGATTAAATTAAAAACCGGTAAAAACGGTAATACTACAGGTCTATATGCTTACATTACCTTACAATGATGAAAACGTAGAAGCTGTATATGCAGATATAGAAAACGATTTAACTTTAGTGAAAGAGCAGAAAAACCTAATACCTGTAGGAGACTTCAATGCAGTAATAGGTGAATTGAAACTTAAAAATGTAGGGATGAGATACAGGGATATAAAGTTTGCATAAGGATACAGATACAGATAGTTATAGAGCTAGAGCAGCAACGTAGAGAAATAAATATTAGAAAAGGAGCCAGACAAGGATGCACACTAAAACCCCTACTTTTTAATCATTAAAGACAGGACCATTTTAGTGATAGATATACAAGGACAAATGAGCAGAGATGTGATTTATTTGAAACACTTGCATTTAAAATACACCTCCAACATACCTCCGATTAAAAATTTTTAACACTTTCAATTGCTATAAGGTGACCTGACCTGCAAATGACCATTTGCATTTGATTTTACATTTGAAATAACAAATCAAAAATGTATTTGCATTTTGTATTTAAATACTTTTCAAAAACCATTTTGCACATCTCTAATCACAGCTGCTTTTTAATCATTAAAGACAGGACAACTTTAGTGATAGATATACACAGGCAAATGATTAGTACGCTTAGATTTGTAGATGATATAGCAATAGGTTAAAAATTAGATACGTTGATAGGAGACCTTTTAGTTAGAGACATATTAGAAGCAGAAACAGGAGTTAAGAGGAGAAGGTGGCAGAACTAAATTAGGTTAGTTTCAACAATTCTTGACTTCACATATACACCTATTCGACTTAAACGACTTCATTACCAATATTCTCATTTTAACGTTCTTTCAAAGTTTTATTAGTTCAGTTAATATTTAAAAAATAATTTTCCCGCGAACCGATTTAAAAAAATTTGATAAAAGGTAACTGTGAATAAACGAGACCTGAAAGATTTCTCTCAACAATTTATTTTAGAAAAAACTGGTAGATGTCACACCTACCGCTTTATGTTAATGTCATTTAAATTGACAGACTGTGGTGGTAAATTTGTAATATTATTGTTGTTATTATTTGGCGTTGTAAACTTTTCAAGTGGTTAAATAGTAATAATAGGATTAAATTAACTTCTTCCTATTAATTTATCACTCCATAATTTCCTAAAGTGTCTTACTTGTTTTCAAATAATGTCGCAATAAATTGCTGTTGTATGGTAGGAATTACTTTGTAACACCAACGTAAATTTTCGTGCACGTAAAATCATAATAGTACACTTTGCTGAGACTACCACTCATTATATCATTAAGCAAATTGTGTATAGTATCCTCCACATTATATTATACGAGAAGCAAATCTAAAAAAGCCATAGTCTTTCCTTGTCAAAGAATTTTCATTTTAAAAAATGGATTTGTTGGGATCTATCATGAATTCGATGGAGAAACCTCCATCTCTTACAGAAAAGGAAAAAATGATAATCAAAAGTGAGTTTTAAATGGTTGTGTTAAATTTTGTAAAGAAAATATTTCCAATTTCAGAAAGAAAGGAAGAAATAGAAAAGCGACAGCTTGCAGAAAGAGAAAGATTAAAACAATTTAAAGAGAGAGTTGAAACAAAGATTTTAAGTTATTTTAAAGATATTGCAAATAATAACTTAAAGTTCACTCCCATGGATCAAATTCATAGAAGTGTTATGTAAGTTAAGGAACGACTTGTTCTTTTTTTTTTTTAAATACATACATTTTAGTCATGAAGTTGCAGAAGGGCTAGGTTTTTTAACGTATGCTTTTGGAACAGATGGTCTAGATAGATATGTTCGAGTTTACAGAAGGGAATGTCCACCATGTGAAGATGAATTAGCTGCAAGAAGAAGAGGTGAACCTTGGAATAACCAAATAAAGCAGCAACTTTTAGAAAAAGTGTGTTTATATTTTATATATTGTAATAATCATAATCATGTTTATGTTTATTATAAATATTTTCCAGAGAGAAAAAGAAAAGCTAGAATTGCTGGAAGAATCTAAAAAACAGCCTACAAAAATTATTCCTAATTTTAATTACAAAGACAAATATGTCCACCTTATTGGTTCTGAAGCTGCATTAGAAGCAGCAAAGAAAACAGAAACTAATAGAACATACGGATTTGGTAAACTCTTGTTATTCAAGATCCTCAATAATTCTTTTCATAAGTTTTTCTTTAGTTCCTAGTGAAAACAAGAAAGATGTTCGTTCTATAGAGCAGACAATGGCAGACATACGAGCTAAAAAGAAACTTAAAACAAGCCATGCTGAACAAGAAAATAAAAGTACAGCCTTGAACTCACTTTTTCATGTAGTCTTTNAAATGAGAAATTGGTAATTATGTATGTATATTATCAAATAATGGTAGATAATGTTCTTTTTGGGACAAAACTATTTGTTTTCATTGATTATATTGAATTTAAATCAATAAAAATTAACGTAGTGGTTAAAACTTTTTAAATTCATCTATTGCATCATTTTTAATTCCCTCTATAAATAACTTAAGAAAACTTGATTTCAATCATCCTTTGATACATAAACAATCATAAATTGCAATGTTCATTTAATTAATTTCAAAGATCTGATTTTCTTAAAGATAACATTTCAAACTGCAATTAAACCTTGTGGGCTTTCAATTTCCCTTTTTATAGTCTCTACAAAACGAGCTATCGTTGCTCCATCAATTACCCTATGATCAGCGGAAGCGCTAATCCACAAAACTGACTCTTTTACTACCTCCATTTTGTCATTAAATCTTGGTAGCACCTGTAAATTAATGATCATAAGGTAATTTATCCGTACTTCTATTTCGTACCTGTATTTTGTTTATTTATTTTTTACCTTTACTGTGCCGAATGCAACAATTCCTAATTGTGGAGGTAAAATTACTGGACTTGCATAAGTTCCACCAATCTGAAATGCAAAATAAGTTCTCTTATCACAATATATTAATATCACGACAGTAAAACTATACCGATCCTATATTTGATAGAGAGAATGTTCCGTCACTTAGGTCTTCTTTACTAAAACTCCCTTTTTTGCCAGACTTAGACAGTTTTTCCAATTCTAGAGCTATCGTTTTTATATCTTTATTTTCAACTTCTTTTATTACTGGAACGCCCAAACCTTGGGCTGTGTCCATAGCTACTCCTATATTATGGTAATGTTTAATAGTAAGGGATTTGAAGTCTTCGTTTATGGAGGCGTTTAAAATCGGATATTTTTGTAAAGCATTTGAAACAGCTTTAATTAAAAACGCCGTTAATGTTACTTTTATTTTCGATTCTTCATATTCCCTTTTAGTTAGTTTTAAAACTTCTAATAACTTTGTAGCGGTAATTTCTTCGCAATACACCAAGTGCGGAATTTTCTAAAAAAAATACTTGTACATCATATAAGGTAGTAAAAATGACAGAAGACACTCGATAGTGTGAACACCGCAAAGTGGTAACCCCGCATAATGTGAACTGCCACTGAAAACCGTTAATGAACTAAATCTTCACTTATAGGTACAGATATCGATTGGCTTTAGAAATCGATATTTGGGTGTGTTAGAGTGGAATTAGTATGATAATGAATTTGTAGACAATCATATGAAGTGATAAAAAAACTGTTGGTCATAATTTCATTACAGTAATTCAGTTAAGAAAAAATAATATTTTATTACAGTTATGTGTTTGTGTCTGCCTTTTACTGAGCACATATGTATATAAGTTTATTTTATAAATTATATACATTTATTACATTTTAACTGTAACATCCCTTGAACAAATCGATGGTGTGAACAATATAGTTTTGCTGATTTACACTATCGAGTATATATATACTGTGATTTCATTTGGCATAATGAGTACACAATAAGCGATATTTTGCAAAAATTACCAGAGCAGCAGTCATCGCTTTAAACATAGCTGGTTGAAAACCTGTTAGTGGAATAATTTTTTCTTTTTCATTTTTGGACACAGTTTGAACTCCAATATATTTTAAAACATCTTCTTTTAATATTCTACCTCCCTTGCCGGTTGGGATCACTTTTAACAAATCAACCTAAGTTTTTCAAAACTGTTATTATTAGAAAGACAATGTAAGATGTGTACTTTACATTTTTTTCTTTGGCTAATCTCCTCACAGAAGGCAAAGACAGCACTGTGCTATTCTGTAATTGTTCGGTTTGAACAGTTGATTCTGAAATTAAATCTAAAGTTTCTTTATTAATATGGAAGAATTATAGATAGAATATAAAAAATAACTTACTCGTGTTAACATTTTGTTTTACTTCCAGAGGATTCACTTTTTTTGTTCTCTCTTCATTATTTATTTCTGTAAAATTCAATATGATTGTAGATATCCAAGAAATCTCAAAAGCAATATGTTAATATAGTAATTATTTCTACTGTTGAGAATATTACTTCAAAAACACGTTAATACCTTGTTCATTGTTTTAAATTGAAAATTTTCAAATTAAATATTTTTACTAGTTAAATTTCAAAACAAACAAAAATTTATTCGAAGAATTTGTGAATTTATATTTTACAATCTCGAATTTTTTTCTTTAAAGTTGTTAATCGCAAAACCTGACATTTATATAAATCAATTGAGTTACTTACCCTCTTTTGTCTCTATATCAATTAATGGTTTTCCCACATAAGCAGTGTCATCTACTTGATAATGTAATTTTTTAATAATTCCATCATATCGACTTGTAATAGTAACAGAAGCTTTATCACTTTGAACTTCACAAATATTATCAAATTGAGATACTTGTTCACCCTCCTTAACAAACCACTCCTTTACGACAACTTCAGTGATACCCTCCCCTATATCTGTTAAATTAAATTGAACTAAAGCATTTACTGTTCTTGCCAAAAAGAAGTTCCTTTTAAAAAATATTCCATTACGTTCCAAACGAAACAACTATAACAAAGTAGAGATAAAACATTGCAGACTGATATGCAGTATAACTTACGTTAGCATTATTATTAAAATTGGTATAATTATTGGCAAAGATTTGATTTAAAATAAAAACCGCTCTTCTGGACTTCTGCATATCTTACCGTTAAATTCACTACTACATTAAATTATTTGTCATGATGTGTTATCAGAAGGAAAATATGAATGTTATCTTAGATGTTATTCCTCTCTGCACAATTTGACAAAACATATTTTGTAATACATATTCATTACGAATATAATTATCATTCTCTTTTACTGCATAGAATTAATACTCTAGCTCGTATTGTTTTCTTAAGATTATGAAAGGCTAATGATATTTCATTTAATGAATATTCGTATTACTTTTCATTTTACATACTTTTGTAAAGGCACATAATTCCAAAACTACCGCAGTATTTATGAAATTCAATAAATTAATGTAAAATAAATTCGATAAACAGCAGCATTTACGGTAGGTATTTCAACAATAAAAAGCACCTGCATTCTTTTTAATTGTATAAAAACAAAAGTCTAAATAAAAAAAAAATTGTATTATGATTCTAGTGTTTGCAATCTAAAATCTTATTTATAAATACTTGAACCTCAAGGTTTGTTCAACGTTTTCTCGGCGTTTATTATAAAAAGGGATGAATTAAACATATCTTTCAACAGGTACTGTACCATAATGTGTATAAAACAAAAATTGTTTGTGTAACTATAAGTATTGTCATATTAATTTAAATTAATTTGCAATTAAAAGCTTGTCTGCTACGGGGGTTTTCCGAGTTCGCCTTCCGATCGTAGCAATACTTTTTTTTTATACTAGGTAACATATTGGAATATCATCCACACGTGAAATTCAGATCAGATAAATGAAAGTTGTACATTTAATGAATCAATATAACATTCACTCTTTTTCAAGTATTTTTATTCTGATAGGTATAAGCATTTATAANAATTTTTTATAAATAAGTACATAAAATCATGCGCGTAAGTTAAGGTGTTTATAAATACTTAATAATCACTTCGGTTGATAACTTGTATATATCTAATTGCATTTAATTGTTTAAAAAATATGTGAATGTGTTAAAGAAAAGAGAAGTAGGTAATTGTAATTAGGTAAGTTGCTATATATAGGTGTACTTAGATTTAATTTCACATACCTATATTTAACAGTGCAATTCTAATAAATTTTTACTGTTAAATTTACGATCTAAGTAAGAATGTTATCAAAGTTGAAACGGCAGTGCCTATTGTAAATTAACTGTTGACTTATCTGTACAAAAATTGTTTTTATAGTGTTTATTTTCTATAGTTTACGCGATATGTAAAAACAGTCCTGAATATTTATTGATATTTTAACTGGCCAATTAAGTAATTATCTGGAATGGAGATAATTTTCTTATAAATCATAATACAGTAGTTAACTGAATGTTTAAACATACTGATTCACTAGAACTTTAAAAGAAAAAGATAAATGACAAGATTTTAAATACAATTATGCATTAATGTATATACATTTTTTCAGTAAAGGATAAAGTTAAAACTAGTTCTACTAAAGCAAATCACAATATCCACTACATGATGAATCCTCAGGGTGATCCTTCAATCCAACATGAACATTATTCTGTGGAGAATAACTGTCCCAGAGATCAGGGGTCTGAATAATCTGAAACAGCATAAGTTGTAAAAAGATGAAAAGGAGAAGACATTTGGATCCCTGTAATTGGGTTGAAAAATTGCAACTGTACATTTTGAAGTAATGTTTATGCATCTTAAAAGTATTCTACAATACTAAATTTATTCTGAAAACCAATATGTAAAAATTAATTATTTTGAAGTACCTTTTCAACAAGTTCTTCAAATGCACACTGTACCCCATCTTTAGTTTTTGCACTGGTTTCCACAAAAAGAGTCTGATGTTTTCTTGCAAAAATTACTCCTTCATCTCTACTGACTTCTCTCTCTTCTCGATCAATTTTATTACCAATAATCATTTTAATAATATTACTCTTTGTAGAATACATTTCTAATTCACTTAGCCAATTTTCGAGTTTAACAAAAGTCATCCTATTGCAAACATCATAGACGAGGATAGCACCCTGGGCATCTCGATAGTATGAGGGGGTTAAAGTTCGAAAACGTTCCTGTCCAGCAGTATCCCATATTGCAAGTTTTACTGTATCACCATTGATATTAAGTCGTTTTGTCTTAAAATCTACACCAATGGTAAGTGTTTGTTCTGGATCAAAATTGTCTTCAGTAAAACGCAAAAGCAAGCTAAGTACAAACAAAAAAATAATTAACATTAAATATTATATGATCAAATTAAGATTACCTTGATTTTCCAACTCCGCTTTCTCCAATAATCAAGATTTTTAAAGTTGTAAGAATATCACTATCCATTTTGCTAAAAACTGAGATATATAATGAAATTAATTAAATATAACAAAACGTAATTTGAATTTCACTATTTATCATTGCAACTTCACGCGTAATACAATTTACTACAGCACTAAAGTATCCGTATTTTTGCACAAATTCTTTGCAACAGTGGTGGTTATTAATAATAAAATGCAAATACTTTAATTACAAACGCGAACACTTTAAGTTAAACGGAAAATTAACTTTCTTATTGTTTTCGTCATAACCATTCTTGCTCTGTTGTGTGTTGTGTTGTCATAATCATAATTAGCTAATTATAGCTTATTCAAAATACAAACCTCAAAAAAGAGATCTTCCTTTTGAAGTTACTTGGGGTACTTAATTGCATACTTCGAACATAGAGGGCAGTTGTAATGTAAATTTCAAATTAATCGTAAGACATTTTGAATTTTAAAAATACTCAATTATTTTACTCATCATATTATTAACTTTTTTTACAATAAATACATTGCTTGTTATATATAAGAACCTTTTTAAACTGAATCTACTATATTAAAAGAGTGACGTGACTCAAACTTATCAGTGTTAAGAAAATTTTAGAAAGAAAATACCTTATTAAATGATTTCGTACTACAGCAACTGTTCTGAATTCTTATTCTTGGCTTACGCATGTACATATTCAGATTATTTACAGGCAACTAAATCTTTTTATAAAACAAAGTGAACACAATACTTTTAAGATAAAAATTAGTTGGTACTTATATTTAATAAAAAACAATAAGGGCGAATGCCAACATTAAAATCGTATTAACCCAAAAACCGATTTGAAATTTACAAAATAATAAACATTCTGATGATTTTTTTGAGGTGGATCATACTTTTGAATAAAGAACTTAATTAATACACAGGTACACGCGCCAACATCAACAGTAAACGAGGCTAACATATAATAACAGTTGAAGCATGTCTACACCTTGATATGTACAGTTCGTAGGTATCAATAGGTTTATACAATACAGTCCAAAAACGATCTTTACAGAAGTAACGTGTTTAGAATTTTCACCGGCAAATAAAAGATTATAAGTACGTATTTGTTACAAAATTTCGCTGTTTTACGTGATGCTGAAAATTTTATTGCCCTAACAAGAATGAATTGCTTATGTTGAGAACTTTTGACAAATTTTTTATAAATAAGTACATAAAATCATGCGCGTAAGTTAAGGTGTTTATAAATACTTAATAATCACTTCGGTTGATAACTTGTATATATCTAATTGCATTTAATTGTTTAAAAAATATGTGAATGTGTTAAAGAAAAGAGAAGTAGGTAATTGTAATTAGGTAAGTTGCTATATATAGGTGTACTTAGATTTAATTTCACATACCTATATTTAACAGTGCAATTCTAATAAATTTTTACTGTTAAATTTACGATCTAAGTAAGAATGTTATCAAAGTTGAAACGGCAGTGCCTATTGTAAATTAACTGTTGACTTATCTGTACAAAAATTGTTTTTATAGTGTTTATTTTCTATAGTTTACGCGATATGTAAAAACAGTCCTGAATATTTATTGATATTTTAACTGGCCAATAAGAACTACTGATAAGAGATAGAACATTATTTCTAAAGCGCGCTAAATTAGCGAACGTTTTAATTAATTAATAGTGCTACACATAATACCTAACTTGCTTATTGCTAATCGTAAGTATCGAATGGTAACGGTAATTTAGAAGTAGCGTCGTCGGTAAATGCAGTGTAATTTTTTTAAATTGTTTTTTATTATCCATAATAAAGAAGAACAAACACTGTTGTAATTAAAACAGAATGTTGTTTGTGCAAAAACTCGTATGTGTGTATAAACATAAGTAATGACTTCTTAAACAACATTTAAACGTGTATCGTCGCTTTGACGCGAATTAATTTTTATGTTAACTAATTATATAACGTTGTCCATGAAAACACTCAACAAACAAGATTTTCGTTCATGCTTAACTACCTACATAGTTTCAATTTCGAAAAATTAAAAGTTAAATAAATTTTTAAACATTTTGCAATTATATCTATCCTGTATACATATCGTATCTACTCATGATGCGAAAACCGTTTGATACTTTAAAATTACAATAGGTATGTAAATTTTAATTAATTCCTTTTCGATTAAAATTCGAGGACTACCTAGATGACTTAATGTTTTAAATGACCCGATATTGAAATTCATGATGGTTTTACATGACTTTCGCGATCCCTTAAAAATTTTAATTCTGCGTTCGGTATTACAGTCAAAATCTGTTACAACGACACCGAAGGGACTACTCATATTTGGTCGTAAAAACCGATAGTCGTAATAGCCGGGCCGTTGTTATTATGTACTTAATACCTATTATTGAATGTGTGATCAATATATTCATATATAAAATAAAACTACATTTTATTTATTTTACATAAAACGTATTATAAAAAGACATTACGTACATATAATTATCATTTTTCTATATTAATAAAACCTGGAATTTTAGTCTGTTTGGAACACTTCTGTCGTGCATACAGACTTTGTAGTTCACGTTTAATTTTAATTAATGTATCATCATAATTTCCCTGCATATGAAACTGTTCATTAGAATAAAAAACAATTTGTACATATAATTATCATTTTTCTATATTAATAAAATCTGGAAATGTAGTCTGTTTGGAACACTTCTGTAGTGCATACAGACTTTGTAGTTCACGTTTAATTTTGATTAATGTATCATCATATCTACATCAATAAAGTCCTTAGCTTCAGTAGCAAATATTCTGAGAATCACAATAGACCCTAAACTCGACACGTTTTTGTTTACTTTTGCGATCTTAACGGTCATTTACTGTACCAGATGTAGATACTGTTACCTATTCAAATGTTTACAATACAACTGGTCGTTCTAACAGATATAATTCTCCAAAAATATCATTTAAATGTAGTCGGTTAAAGAGATATGTCGTAATAAGCAATGTCGTTAAAACCAGTGTTTTTTATAAGACGGTCTAATAGAATTAAGCCGGGACCTATGATTTTGGTCAACATAACCGGTACGTTGTTCTAAACGATGCCGTAGTAAACGGTTTTGACTGTATTTTTTAAACTTTTCCGTTTAGATGTCCCTTTTGGACCCACACGATGTGTTCATCACCATACTCATGTTTGAACATTTCCTGACGCATGTTTGGTAATCTATTGTAATGTTATTTTAATCCATATACATATACACAAGTAATCATTACTCAGCCTTAATACTGATTAGGAAAGCACAAAGAACAGCTGCATAATAATAAACTCATACGAAACAGATAAAACTTGCGTGTATTACATATCTATGTACATACAAATCTTATATATGACTTCATGTTTAAAAGTAAACGATTAGGTAATTGGGTAAAGTAATTTCTTCGTTGATTTATTGTCCTTTCTTTTGGCTTCCACTTTGTTCACATTTATTAAGTTTATTAATGAAACCGTTATTTTTACCAACAGTTTTCAAATCGATTTTCGTTCATTGTTTCGAAGTCAGTCAAAAATTGTAGACGTGCATCTTGTATTTTAATATGAGAACGTCGAAATTTAACGTAGGATATCTCACAATAATTACTTATATACAAAATAAAAATCACCCTGTATACTCCCGTTAAGGCAGGTAAAATTTAATAATTAAAATGCTCGCCTGTCACATGAGCGGCCGAAGTTCGATTCCTAGTTGATGCAATACTTTTTTTTCTAATAGATAAACTGCATTGGTGGAATATTTACTACACGCTGAATCTGCTACATATAAATATAGATATACCTAAGTAATTAACAAACAATAATAAAATTAATCATAACTTTTTACAGATGATGTTTTTAAGTTTTTATTATCCGTCCATTAGTGGTATATTTCGTCACCCTTATGGCTAATAGAAATCCCCCTACATCAGACAGAAAAGTTAATTTCGAAACTCCAACAATTTCAAGATTAACTTCAGGAAAATCGGCTATCAATAGAAGGAAGTACAGTTTTCCTGCAGCTTTACATGCTAATTTGCTTGGTCTTTCTCAAGGTGGAAACAATGAACCACTTAGGGAAGTTAATCAAATAGCTAAGAGAAGATTTAGTAATGTTGGGGATGTTGTATCTAGAAAATTATCAAACACAATCGGTTGGCGATCTTCTGCTGTTAGTCTCGATGAAGTAATTACTCAAGGAAAGGTAAAATGCTGTTATTGGATTGACTTACCTTGGATTAATTTGTAAATTGGAATAGTGAAAACATTTTTAATAACATTTCACTCTCGAACAGACAAACCTCAAAAATTACTTTTTCCTTTTTTTGTACACTGAACGTAATTAGTTTCAATTTTCTTTAGGAGTATAATGAATTTATTGGCCCAGTCAACATTTCGTGATTACCAATATTTTTCTAATCGTAAGTAGAAATTTGATCTTTTTACATTTTAGGTATTATGCGCTATTTATATGAGAAATAGATTAAAAAGGACCGGGATATTTAATAAGAAACTAGGACTATACAGAGTGAGAAGTATGATTGGTACAACGAGTGGAACAACTATCAGAGAAGTGTACCCTTGTTTAATTGCTGCAGGTAAATTACCTTCATAGTTTTTTACCATTTCTATTAAAAGACTCTTAATAAAAAATTACCTTTCTATCTGAACGGGCTAATGGGACTTTACAGACATGAATAAGAGTTAGGAGGTTGTCAGCAGTAATATAATATGCTAATTTTATTTCTTTTACCACGCGATGGAATTTTTGATTGAAATGTTCAACGACTATAAGATAAAGAAAAATTTTGAACTATACAGAAGTCAAGTCAAGTATAATTTTTATATCTCATATACATAATTATTTGCTTAACATTTTCAAAATGAGTTACTTATGTAATTAATTTCAATCTTTCCTAGGCAAATCTTAAAAAATGATAAAACTATAGTATAGTATATAGCATTAGTGTAGTTCCCAAGTTCTTTATATTCAAACTCCGCTTTGTTTAATTATTACTAGTACCTAATAATAGGGTAGTAATTATATATATGTACTACGTATATTACATTTGAATATCTAAAATCTAAAAACCCGTTTCGGGTTGAGAATGTCCATAAAGTAAACGAAGCACATATACATATGTGTCTGCTGTTATTTATGTATCTACCCGGTATCCGTGTTTTCATTATAATATAAAAATTTTATTCAAATGATTTTGTAGTTGAAAATTTATTAACAGATAGACTCAGCCCGCTTCTACCTAACTACCTTTAAGTCTCAAATTTCCTCATAAAATATAAAGTAAAACCTTTTAGTTCTTGAGGGGTCATCTGGGTAGGACTATTTTGGTTCCTTTCTTCTGAAACATCTACACCAACATTCAAACAACAGTTTCACAGGCTTCCATAGTAAATTAACATTCTTTGTCGACATTTCACCCTTTGGTATTACGCAGGACATTTTCGAAAGAAATTCTTCTAATGTTGATATGTAATCTTAAGCATAATAACTGATGAAAAAAAAGTCAGGCATTCACGACCTCTTTTTCTTGAATAACTTTATCTAGCGTTTCGTCAATTACCTCCTCAAGGAACGTTGCAAGGACGTAATGTCCTTCGTTGTAATTGTACTGAGACTGCGACGTTCCCTGAGGATTCCAAAAGAGAAATACACCTAGACTAAGGTCGTTAAGACAGACAACATGGTCTTAAAGTGAACATATTTCATGCTTTTTAGGAATGGAATTAGAAAGAATTCATTCTAAATTATACACTGATATAGCTCGTCAAGCTAGTTCAACACCCGGTGGAGTTTTGGTAACTGAGAAAACAGCAGCTGGACTTCTTGTTGCTATAAGTCACGAATTGTTCAAAAGTGAAATAAATTGGGCCAAAATAGTTTCAATATATGCTGTATCCGGAGGCCTAGCTGTTGATTCAGTTTGTCAAGGACATCCTGAATATTTGCATGCTTTAATGGAAGCAATGTCTGAAATTTTAGAGGGTGGCTTAGCAGACTGGATCGCAGCCAATGGAGGATGGGTAAGAAATATTTTAATTAAACTGTTAAATTAATCGTCAAACTATCGAAAAACATCCTTTATAAAACACGATTTAATGAAAAAATTAATAATATTCATCAAAAAATATCTTCCAGCAATAGATTTTTAATGCATGTGATAAAAAAATATTTGCAATGATTATGAGTTCATGTATCTTCTCTGAGAAAACTAAATGTAAATTGCTGGTCAATAAATGAAAAAATATTCTGTTAATTAAATCATAAAATTAAAATTGCTAATGATTTTAAAATTAAGCGTCTTTTGTAAATCTACATAAATCTTCATAATTAGATCATTTTTAAGTGTCATATGATTTATCGTAAAAAAAGTTTGACGAGTTTGTAAACATATTCATATTAACTGTTTATTACTCAAAGATGAAATTTAATAAATAGAAAAAACACGCCCATAATGTTAAATTAAAATAAACCAATTAACTAATCTCGTACCATGGTCATCAAGCCCTTTTCAGATAACGTCGGCCGTTAAAGCCTCAACTTTTTCATAATTCAATGAAGTTTTAAATTCATTAATAAAACTTTATTTTTTTATCTATTAATTATTTAAGCACTTTATTTTAGGTAACTTTCTGCAGTTTTTGCAAAACTCCT
>NW_020438873.1:181449-193913 GCF_000699045.2 Agrilus planipennis | reverse complement strand
ATTATATTAAAAGATATAAATGGAGTTGATTAAATTTTAAAAATGTTCTAGAATTTTTCTTCTTCTAATCCATGTTTAAAAAACATCAATACAGGGACAGATTCACCATCAATTTCACGATATTCTAAAAGAGCTACCATCCCATCAACATCCATAGATTCTCCTGTAAAGAACTGCAAATCCTTAAACCTTCCCAAAATATCTTTCATTACTTTATTCATGTTTGTTTTAAAAACATCTACTTGATCTGGTGCCTTTTCTTCCAATTTAGCTACTAATCTGAAATAAAAAGAGTACAAAAATTAGTAATTTTCTTCTTTTATCAGTATTATAGAAAATTTCAAAGGGCATATTAGAATATACCCATAACATTAATATAAAAATGTAATTGCTGATATTCAATAGTGCAATTAAATAAATGCTGTATAAATACTTTTTCTAAAATCAATCAGCTAATCAATTAATTTTTAAGTTTATATACAAGAGGTTAACGGTGGATAGGATATTTCAAAATAGAATGCCCGTTCTTATGCACACAAAGTATCACCCATAGCCAGTTTTTCTCTTCTAAATATGTAATACATTTTGCAGGGTTCTTTTAATTTAGAATGTCACAATATATTTGATGAAAGAGGTATTGAATTATTAGAGATATACATATAAATAAATGTTATTGCAATCACTTTTACACAAGAAAATAAAAGTACAGCCTTGAACTCACTTTTTCATGTAGTCTTTCAGATAAGCCGTATAACTTTTTTTATCACCAAAAGCATAGCTTTCAGCTAACCTATGATTTAAAACTATGTCAACTCCTGACTCCAAACCCTCCTCACAACCTTCTAATTCTTCTTCTGCAGATGGATTGAAGCCGTCTATATTAATATCACCTTGTTTACGTTGAATATGTTTACCATAAACTTCATACAAAACATCGTCAATTAATTTTACCTTGTAAGTATCAGAAAACATTTCATCGCCTGTAAAAAAAACAACATCCTATTAGTATTGAATACTTATATATAACTGTAAATATATTCCACCATTAAAAACTATTTTCTCATAAACCCATTCATATAATATTGAATACAAATGTACTGTCAAGCAATAACCTTAACCTATTCAAAAGATTGATTAACATATGAATGTTTAAAAAAAATATTTAAAGGATTAAATCGTACTCAAATAAATACGAACACTTACCAGTAATAATATCTTTATAGATTTTCATTTTGGATGATGTATGAAGAAAACTTTTTATGATATACTAAAGATTCATGTACAACAACCTACGTCAACGCACAAAAAGGCCGGGCCGTTGATCCGAACGGTATATTTTCATTTTTGACAGCTGCCAACAGCAAAATATTTAAAGGAGGGGGGAATTTTGGTTAACAAACGTTAATGAATATTATTAAACTCAAAAACAATTTTTTAGTAATTATGTTTTTAAATTCTCTCAGTTTGAAATAGATTTTTCAACAAATTGTAGAAAAATTCACCTAATTTTAGCGTTAACATTTTTTATTTACAAAACAAGAAATTCCTATCACGCATGTCTCAACCCGTCTCAACTTTCCCAGTCTATGTCACTCTATATTCTCAGATGTTTCTCGTATGGTTGTTGTCAACAGTCCTCAGTTTTTCAGTTTTTTTTTTCGTTTTGCTGTTTGAAGTTGATGAATAGGCGATTATTGAGTATCTAAACGAAAATGTTTAATTCTTTCTTCTTCCTGAAGTATTTATAAATTCGACATTATCGACAAAATTGATTTAAAGTTTGGAATGGCTGAACTAACATTAAAATTACTTGGATCATCTGATTTTAATCCAGAAAAATGTAATTTATTATTTTTAATCCTTAACATTATATTTAACATTCTTACTTTAGATGTTAGAGAGCTTTCACAAAATTGTGTTGGTGGGCAAGAGCTAGTTCGTTTGAGAGCAAAAATTTATAATTTGTCTGAAGATACCAACAACACATTAAAGAAAAATGTTTATCAGAATTATATGCAATTCATTGATACCGCCAAGGAAATATCCCGTATCCTTTTGTTTATTCAGTAAAGTCAAAGTTTTAGGTTTTCTTATTTTTTCTTAATGCATTACAGACTTGGAAAGTGAAATGTATCAACTTTCTCATTTATTATCAGAGCATAAAAACTTACTAAATTCAGTATCTTCAGTATCAATATTAGATGATAATGTGCAATTACGTTCTGAACAAGATTTTAATGCAAAAGATGAGAATGAAGAGCAAACAACTAATAAGCAGAAAATTTCTACAATTATAGAAAAAGTGGAAGGATGTGTGGTATTTATTTCAATCAAATTATTTATTATTGCTATTAAGTATAATCTTGGTATTATTCATTTGTAAATATAGACCTTGATTATAGAACTTTTCGGAAGAATCTACTCCTCTCTTTTTACATGATGATGATATTTTGGAAATTGATTCTATTGAAAGTACTCCACTGAGAAGGATACATGCTTATTTGTTTTCAGAAGGATTGATGATAACAACTTGGAATGCAAATAGGTAAATATCAATTACTTTCTTATCAAATAAAAGGTAATTAAAGTTTTATGGTATAATATTAATACAAGTAATTTTTGTGAAGGAAGAAATTTATTTCCTTAAATAATTAAGTATTGCTGAATTATTTGTTATAAATCTGGTAAAGAAAAGTTAAAATCTTGCAAAAAACAAATAACTTTCTTATCATGCATTAATGGTTAGTAATTTCCTTTTTCTTATTTTACTGTCTACAGTCTCCCATTGTCTTAGTTAGAATATGGTTATCTCAATATCAGTTGTTTCCAATCATTTTTAGGAGAGGTCCAATGCGTTACAAGTTTGAAACATTTTATGAAATTGGTTCCCTTGCAGTGGTTAATGTGAGAGATTTAGGAACTGTAAAGCATGCCTTCAAGCTGTTAGCTTTTCCAGATACAAGGGTTTTTCAGTGTACATCTAATGCGGCCAAGGTTTAGGTTTTATGAAATATAATTTTCATTTTGATATTTTTTTATTTGTAGAAAGAGTGGCTTGACAAATTTGATCAAGCAAAAAAATCTCGTTTAACACAAAATCAAGTTAGAAAAGATCTTACTTCTGAGCGGTCCCCTGCAAAAACAGGTTTGATTAAACAATTTTATCTTTAAATGTATTTGTAAAACACAAAATTTATAGTTGTTGATGAAGTTGAAGAAGAAATTAAGACCCATCCTGAATGGATATTGGAATCGTCTGATGAATTAGAAGTTCACATAGCTCAAAGACACTTTGAAGAAGCTTTAAATTTATTGCACAAAGCAAAGGATTACTTGAATCAATACATACTTCCAAATAATCAATCTGATCCTGTTTTAATGGACATAAAATGGAAGGTCGTAAAAATGTAAATTATTTATAAATAAAAAAAAATGTCTTAAATTACAGGTTGAACAAAAAGAAATCGCATTAACAGAAGTTTTAATGAAGGAATTAGAATTGAAGCCAGATAAATCTTTGCAAGGGGGTTTACGAGCTTCCCGTAGAGCCGTACGATTATTAAATAAATTAGGTAGATCAGTCCAGGTATTTTTGTTTTATTATAAAAACGCAAACAACGTAATTAAAGATTAATATTTTAGGCATGTGAATTACTGTTGAAATTATGCAGCAGCATTATGAAAATTCAATGTAAAAGAGTGAAACGAGAAGGATCTGCTGCAGTGTATGTCAGACATTTATCAAGTGTTGTATTTACAAACATGTGTCATATGACAGAAGAATTTTTACAAGCTTTTCCTAATTCTCCAGGCTGCACTTCAGGTATATTAAGAGTCATATTTAATAAGAAGGTATAAATAATTATTTTGCTCTTTTTAACAAGCGTTTGTTGTTTGGACAAGTAAGGAATTAAGTGTTTTTACAAATCATTTTGTAAAACAAGTTTTTATTAGTCAAACCTCATTATCTACATTAACAGAGTGTGTAATCCTAGCTCGAGATCAATGTGCTAGAGTAAGTATCACAATACATTTTAATTGACTTTAAGTTACTTGTTATGAATCCAGCTAAATATTAATTTAATGTTCTCATTTCATAACAATTACAGCTTATTGATTTTTAGCTGTGTGACTATGGAATTGATTTATGTTATCAATTAGATGGTACATTAAGAACGCCTATTACAAAAGCTTTGCATGAAACTAGAGACAAAATGATTGAAGCCATAAAAATAAAAGCTTCAGAAGACAGATGGATTCCAACAAATTATAGGTCAAAATTCGGATTATCTCGTTGTTTACAAGAGCATGCCAAAATAGGTTTACCTTTGGAAGACTATGTTATCGGTAAACAATTTACAAAATTTTAAAGTCACACATCTTTTAGTATTTTGTAAAATCATCTTTCGTAACTATGCTACAGCATTAAAGGGCTTTCCTTGTTATGTTTGCAAAATAGTTCTTAAAATGAGAGTACAGCAGAAATTTGGACAAAATAATGCACCAGGTGATAAATATGATAAATTTGCACTAAATAACATTAATCTGATGCATCATCCGAAGAGAGTTCGATATTCGGGGTTGATGAGCGTTGTCCTAGATTGGTTCTCATCCTTTAGTGCGATGGAGTTGTTTATCCGACGTTTCGCCAACTACTGTTTTGCACCCTTGGGGAGCGTAGCAAAGTCGTAAAATATTTTTCTGCTATTATACTGGGGCCCAGCTCTACTGTAAAAGCCTTATCTTTTCATCATCTAGTTTATTATTTTGTCCCAATTCCAGCTACATCCTTAGCTATTAAACATAATGGATGCGATTTCTTCTGTATTGTTTAAAGTGTCCACAATTTATGACAGAAAAATGTAGTTTATACCCAGAAGTATTAATTGTTCATTTTGTAATACTTGCAATGATTTTAGGTGACTGCTGGCTACAGTTAACAAGTAATACCTTAGCTTTTAGTAAATTATATTTAAATTTACTAGAGGACTGTTTACAATTACAAAATTCCGAACTTACGCACACAATTGACTCGGTTTTGTTCGATGTTTTTCAAGCTCAAATAAGATATACAGAGCAAACGTTTCGTAATGAAACACAAAATGAGGTCTGTTTATAATTTAAGACTGTTATTAATTCTATATTTTTATGTGATACTTTACAGCAAAAGCAATTTATAGTAAAGAATGCGAAATTTCTTCTTGTGAATGTTCTAAATTTATCACAGAAAAAATACATGGCCGTTTATGGCTTCCAGAGCTCTTTATTAAAGGAATTAGTTAAAGAACATAGTGCTTTATTACATGGAGTAACACCTACCACTAGGCAAGTTACAAAGTATTCTTCTAATGAATATCTTTAATTTTAAGTTGTTTTTTATATGCGTGTATGTTTTATTGNCCAGAATGAATGATATTTTGTTTCCCAGAAATATTTCACAATTATTACTCTTTTTTATAGTTATCATCTTATTAAAATAAACTTTAAAGTTACTTATATAAATGGATCACACCCGCAAATGAATAAACAAATAAATATCTTTAATAAAAATGTGCATTAGCATAATGTGTGCAAATGGTCTACCAAAAATTTGTGATAGAAACATTGTTAGGATGTTATTTTTTCTATGTATTATAATTTAGTGAATGATTTGTGTAGCTTATATTACAAAAACAAATTTCTTCCAAAATAACTAAAGTTTAAACTGAAAACTTTCACTTGATTATAATTTAACAATTATAAAAGGGACTAAAATTATTTTGTTATTTTCCCTTACAACTCTTACCTCACATGGATAAAGCTTTTCATTTTTATCTAAGTGTTTTAATAAATGCCACTTTAGACTATTGAGATAGGGAAACGTTTTTTTACACCTACTGCACTGATGGGGTTTCATATTTTTATGTACTGCCTTTATATGGACATCAAGATTTTGTCTACACATAAAATTTTTGCCACATACTTCACATGAATTTTTACTAGAAGCATCTTGAGGACTATCTTCCTTACTATCTTCAGAACACTCTTTTAAACCTACTGTGTCTGTGGAATTTGATTGAGGAGTATTGGTATCATCAGTTTCTTGTTCTACATTGATTATATCTTGTTGAGGTTCTTCTTTCTATGTAATACGTTTAAAATTTTAAATGAAGTAATAAAATAAAATTTACTAGTTCTACTTGCAATATCTACAAAATTGTACTTACAAATGATTCACACTGTAATTGTGATAAGCCATTATGACCAGTAACTTTATGATGTCGTTCAATGGAAATTTTGTTACTAGCACGAAAAATGCATGAATTACACTGAAATTTACCATTCTCATGAAGTGATTTATGATTTTCATATCGACCATAATATAAGAATTCCTTCCCACATATTTCACATTCATGTTTTTTTCTTCTTCTTGATACTTTGGAAGAAAAATGCCAATTAATTTCTGGTTGTGTCCAATCATGTCACATATTTACTAGTTTCTGCTTCATTTAGAAAAAATCCAAAATACCTTCATTCTTAAATGTATTCCTCATTTTACTTGAGACTCTGTTAACTATAATTAATTCTCCAAGATTATCACCATCTTTACTTTGTAAGCGACCAATAATTTCATTATCTTCTAAGTGATCTGCTTTACCATGTTCATAATCTGATGTTGAATCTTCACCTATAACACCTTCTTCTAGAAAAATTCTTTCCAGTTCTTTCCCCTGCAATGGCATTAACAAATGAAATAAGAAAAGGAATTACACTTTACTATCAAAATTAATACAGTATATTTATATTTAAAACTAACCTGGACAACTTCTTGAAATCTTGTAGGTACTTTTATTTTCCTTTTTCTTCGTCCATCATTGTCAGTTTCAGGTTCATCTTCAGATTCAGGTTTGACTTTTGTCTCTTTTTGCGGCTCATTTTCATTGCACTCTGTAGTTATCGTTTTGGGTGGCCTACCGCGTCTTCTCTTTGGTTTTTCTGAACCCGCAGCAAGTACTGATAGTGAATGTTCAGGTGGATATAAGGAGCCATTCGATAATACTATAAAAATTGACTTCTAATTATGCTAAGACAGTATTATACACATTACCTTGAATAAAAATATTTCTGCCATTCTCATCTGTTTGTACATATGTATTAACTGCATTTTCCAGAGTTGTCTTTTCAATATCTCCATCTAAGTGTTCTTCAGTTTCTTGTAATTGCAACAAATCACGAAGCTTTTTCTGACCTTCTAAAACCAGATCTAAAAATTGTTTAGTGGCTTCCACTTGAATGTAACAACCTGGACAAATTAACTGTGGCAATTTTCCGTCATCATAAACCTACAGAAAAGGACGTTTTTAATGCAATGACTGCAGATTAGATTTTTTAATTTATATTGTAAATGTAAATGGTGTTAATACCTTCAGGGGCAAATATTTATTAATAAGCTGACTTAAATCAGATTCGTTTTCGTTTTTCGGAAAAATTTTTGTACCATTTAGATTTTCATTTGCACATAATCGGCAAAGATAAGAATCGTATAAATATGGTGTAACCTTCACTGTTCCATCATGGACTTTGTTTTGCATTGCATATGTTTTGATTTAGTTTTTGTCCTTTACCACACAAAATCGTACTTTAAACTAAACTATTTACAAATAGCATGCTAAATTTGCACTTTGGGTATATATTAATTGGTATGCCAATTTGGTAACAAATCGTTTTCTCAAAATTGTCTCAAAAATCATAGCCGTAATCATAGCTCAAAATTTTTCAGTTTTACATGACGGCATATTACAGAAAACTATTTATTATTTTGTAGTTGTCTGTTGAATCTATTGTATATTTCTGTTATGATTTTTCAATAATTACTAAGATGGCGCTTCAAACAAAAAATTAAATAACTATTTCTTATATTTGCTAAAAGGTGGCCTTTAATATCATTTAAAGTATAAATAATTCAAGATGACTAGTGGGGGAAAAGTTTAAATTGTAGCAAACCTTCTGTATATAATTTTTAAACGATGACAACCCTGTAAGGGCTGATCATAGATTGTGCTGATTATTTTTTATCTGTATGTGCAACATCTATGCATACTATCACGAACAATTTTTTATGGTAGAAATCGTATCTATTGAAATATCTATGGATTATAATCAGCTGAACATGGCTATAAAATGATTATCTTATGTTTAGGTTATGTTTATTGATTTCGTACTGGAAAATTTGTGGCCAAAATTTAATACGTGATTAAATAACAAATCATTTCTAGATAATCATGCAAAGTGTTATCAACACTGTGAAAGGAACGGCTTTAGGAGTAGCAGAATACTTGACTCCAATTTTGAAGGTACACATAATAAATGCATATTATAAAACTTTAATCAAAATAACATTGCAGGAATCAAAATTTCGAGAAACAGGTGTTCTTACTCCAGAAGAATTTGTTGCAGCCGGAGATCATTTAGTCCATCATTGCCCTACTTGGCAATGGTCAGTGGGAGATGAATCCAAAATTAAATCATACCTCCCAAAAGATAAACAATTTCTTATTACACGTAATGTACCTTGCTCAAGAAGATGTGAACAAATGGAATACCAAGAGGACTTGGAACATATTATTCAGTCAGATGATGCAGATAATGGATGGGTAGACACACATCATTATGATTCTTCCAATTTTGGTTTAGAAGAAAAGATCAGTGAGATGACACTTGAAAATTGCAAAGTAAATTTACACAATTGGTAATGATATAAACCAGCTGTTAAAAAGATATTTTCAAATTATTATAGGCTGAAAGTATGGAAGATGCTTTGCTAAAAGATCAATGCAATAACAGTGATAATGATGATGATGATGATGATGATGATGAAGCAGTGGATATGGAAGCATTTGAAGAAAGTGGAATGCTTGAAAATGATGAAGTATAAATAAATTAAAAAAAAGAAAATTATTAAAATTATTAAGCATACCTTATTTTACTTTTAAGGCTACCATTGTTGAGCCATTTCCTTCTAAAATAGATGCAGAATCTGGAGATGATAGTGGCATTATACGTACTAGAACTTATGATTTGCACATTACATATGATAAGTACTATCAAACTCCCCGTTTATGGTTGTGTGGCTATGATGAGGTAATAATTTATACAGTATATTAAGTCTAAAAGTTTTCATAGTTCAAAAGCTAAAATTCATTGCTAGATAAATCTGGTTAATTTGCCTCCAGTTAAACATTTGTCCTTATTGCAATTCATAATTGCACCTCATATATTGTTTCTTAATACAGAACTACCCTTAATAAAAACAATTTAAATTTTTTGGAAATAAAATTGTTCAAAGAAACTCATTTATTTTTAAAATTCAGGCATCTATAAAATGCAATCCAAATAAACATAAACAAAATTTAGCATTTTTTCATTACTATGGACCATATTTTACAATTTAAATAAATTGCTTGTTATAGGAAAAAAACTTGCAGTTGTTTTTAAATGAATAAGTATGAAATGGAGCGAATAAAATTTTACATGATAAATCTGTGGATTACAGGTTTCCTATTTTTACATTTTTATAGTTTGTGTTTAAGTGAAGTAGTTTCTAAAGTAAATTACAGTATCATGCTTTGCAGTAACTCTATAAACTTTTATCTTTTTGCAAAACAGAAGCATCAACCTCTAACAATGGCTCAAACGTTTCAAGATGTTAGTAAAGATTATGCAATGAAAACGGTAACTATGGAAGCACACCCACATTTGAGTATTCCACGAGTTGCTTCGATTCATCCCTGCAGGTAAGACAATTCTTTCTATATATAAATTCCAACAGTAACAGATGATTATGAATTTTAGACATGCAGAAGTTATGAAAAGTATAATTGAAACTGTTACAGAAGGGGGGAAAGAATTAGGTGTGCATATGTATTTAATTATATTTTTAAAATTCGTTCAGTCTGTTATACCCACAATAGAGTATGATTATACACAAAATTTTACTTTATAATTTGCATTTGTGATATGCCTTAATAGGCGTTTTATGAGGATATTTGCTGCACTTGCTATATACAGCATACTAGTATATAATATTGTCATTTATAACATAATTTTATTTTTTTATATACATATATTTAAGTCTTTTATTGAAATAAAAAAAAAATGGTACAAGGCCAATACCTATTCAGATCACTCAAAAAACTAAATTTATTTTTGTTTTAGTAAATGTAAAATTGTATCAAATGTTATTTGTGCTTTTTTGAGTCGTTTCAGCCGTAAGCCAAAATAAAAGGCATACTTTTAAATTATTTTTTTATTAATAATTAATTAACAAACTACTATTTTACACAAGTTGCATTTCTTCGATCATTTACACACAATTTATTAGAGAATGTCATCAAATAGTTTTAATGCTCAGTCGTAAAATGATAATCATTATGTTCATTGCACACATAAATTACATATTAACGACATATTCATTTAGAACATATCTTTGTGAACAATTATTTCCAATCATTACAAAAATACTGTGCTTTATACTCCATCACCACATGCTGAGGTTGTCATAATAGCCTATTAAATAAAGATAATAATGAAAACAGGGTTTATATTTTCTGCTGTGTTAGGCCATTGCTAAATACTGTGAGTTCGTAGGATCATCTGAATTATAGGCCGTTACAAAACAAACATTCTGTCCTTCTACCAGTAATTGTAAATTGTTTTCCATTTTCTGTCCAGGTAAAATTTGTATGTCACTATCCAAAAATTGAATAAGTGGAATTGTTGCTACTTTTGAATCATCTTTCTTCTATATAAAATAAATATATTTTATAATTCAAATTAAATATAGTAAATAAGGCGAATTTTTCCCAGTCTAAGTATAAATTATTTTTTACCTTATTAGTCCATTCTTCAAATTCGTTTTCTTTTTCGTCTAACGTTACATTCATTTGTTCGTTTCCGAATATCGTTCTTTCATCTTCAAAATTAACATTTAGGGGTATTAAACTACCGTCATTTGTTAAACCTTTAAAATTCTGTTCTCCATTTTCCATTGTAGTAACTACTCTAAGCATTTGTCCGTCTGGTAGAGCAACTGACATGGTATTTCCTTCTTGATCGATAATTTGCTATAACAGATCAATTTCAAAAATCTTTCTTTTACATTTTCATCCAGTAATACATACTTGTATAACTGCATTATTTTTAGTAGATAAAGTAGAAATATTGTTTATTTTGGCGTGCGCTTCATCATTTTCGTTATTTTTTGTATCCAACTGCTCCATAATTTGCACTAATGAAGGCGATTGAATTTCTGAAGAATTTGGATCCAATGTAACATAAAATATATCGTTTTCATCTGAAATAAAAACGAAACAAACAATCGAATTTCAACAAAGTTCTCAGTCTTATTTTACCGTCCTTCGATGATGTTAACACTTTGATTTCTGGTGTCTCGATTAAATTAGGTTCGTTTTCATGTATTCTTTTGTGTTTCGCTAAATTCGAACAATCAGCAAAACCTCTATTACAGAATTCACAAACATAAGGCTTTTCACCAGTATGTAATCTTTCGTGCTTTTTCAAAGCACATTGTTCAGTAAAACCTTTAAGGCACTAAGAAGATAAAAAATTATCGTAATTATAAACTTCGAACAAGTAAAATGAAATTTGTACCTGCTCACATTGGTACGGTTTTTCGTTTTTATGTCGTCTAGTATGACATTTCCACGTATCCCTGTGAAGAAATGTTTTTGGACAAAATTCACATCTCCACGGTCGCTCCCCACTGTGTCGTTTCATGTGTAGTTTATATTGAGAAGAGGTAGTGAATTTTCTGTTGCAATGTTCACAATTATATGGTTTCTCTCCTAAAAATTAAAGCTACATTTTTTCAAAACGCAAAACAAAGTTTTCCTGTAGATTAAACCGCATAAAAAATATATTAAAAAATCACCTGTATGAATCCGCTTGTGCTCAGCCAAATTGCCTTTCTGTGAGAAAGACTTTAAACAAATATCACACTGGAACGGTTTCTGACCACTGTGCCATCTTATGTGCAATGTTAGAGAAGTTTTGTGGGCAAATGTCTGTCCACATTGTGAACAAAAGTATTTTTTTTCTCCAGTATGAATAGGCATGTGATTTATAAGATTTGCTCTCGTTTTAAAGCTTGCATCACACTGTTTGCAACGATAAGGTCGCTCTTCCGAATGTACAAGTTGATGTCTTTGCAATAACTGTTTGTGCTTGAAGCTCTTATCACATTTGATGCATACAAAACGCTGGCCATTATTATGCTCAGCTTCACGGTGATAAATGAGACTGCTGGGATGATTGAATATTTTCTTACAGACCTATAATGTAAAATACTGTTAAAATGTAATAGAATATACATTCATATGAATACCAGAATGAATGATATTTTGTTTCCCAGAAATGTTTCACAATTATTACTCTTTTTTATAGTTATCATTTTATTAAAATAAACT
>NW_020438873.1:177455-180153 GCF_000699045.2 Agrilus planipennis | reverse complement strand
TAATATAAGAATTCCTTCCCACATATTTCAACTTCATGTTTTTTTCTTCTTCTTGATACTTTGGAAGAAAAATGCCAATTAATTTCTGGTTGTGTCCAATCATGTCACATATTTACTAGTTTCTGCTTCATTTAGAAAAAATCCAAAATACCTTCATTCTTAAATGTATTCCTCATTTTACTTGAGACTCTGTTAACTATAATTAATTCTCCAAGATTATCACCATCTTTACTTTGTAAGCGACCAATAATTTCATTATCTTCTAAGTGATCTGCTTTACCATGTTCATAATCTGATGTTGAATCTTCACCTATAACACCTTCTTCTAGAAAAATTCTTTCCAGTTCTTTCCCCTGCAATGGCATTAACAAATGAAATAAGAAAAGGAATTACACTTTACTATCAAAATTAATACAGTATATTTATATTTAAAACTAACCTGGACAACTTCTTGAAATCTTGTAGGTACTTTTATTTTCCTTTTTCTTCGTCCATCATTGTCAGTTTCAGGTTCATCTTCAGATTCAGGTTTGACTTTTGTCTCTTTTTGCGGCTCATTTTCATTGCACTCTGTAGTTATCGTTTTGGGTGGCCTACCGCGTCTTCTCTTTGGTTTTTCTGAACCCGCAGCAAGTACTGATAGTGAATGTTCAGGTGGATATAAGGAGCCATTCGATAATACTATAAAAATTGACTTCTAATTATGCTAAGACAGTATTATACACATTACCTTGAATAAAAATATTTCTGCCATTCTCATCTGTTTGTACATATGTATTAACTGCATTTTCCAGAGTTGTCTTTTCAATATCTCCATCTAAGTGTTCTTCAGTTTCTTGTAATTGCAACAAATCACGAAGCTTTTTCTGACCTTCTAAAACCAGATCTAAAAATTGTTTAGTGGCTTCCACTTGAATGTAACAACCTGGACAAATTAACTGTGGCAATTTTCCGTCATCATAAACCTACAGAAAAGGACGTTTTTAATGCAATGACTGCAGATTAGATTTTTTAATTTATATTGTAAATGTAAATGGTGTTAATACCTTCAGGGGCAAATATTTATTAATAAGCTGACTTAAATCAGATTCGTTTTCGTTTTTCGGAAAAATTTTTGTACCATTTAGATTTTCATTTGCACATAATCGGCAAAGATAAGAATCGTATAAATATGGTGTAACCTTCACTGTTCCATCATGGACTTTGTTTTGCATTGCATATGTTTTGATTTAGTTTTTGTCCTTTACCACACAAAATCGTACTTTAAACTAAACTATTTACAAATAGCATGCTAAATTTGCACTTTGGGTATATATTAATTGGTATGCCAATTTGGTAACAAATCGTTTTCTCAAAATTGTCTCAAAAATCATAGCCGTAATCATAGCTCAAAATTTTTCAGTTTTACATGACGGCATATTACAGAAAACTATTTATTATTTTGTAGTTGTCTGTTGAATCTATTGTATATTTCTGTTATGATTTTTCAATAATTACTAAGATGGCGCTTCAAACAAAAAATTAAATAACTATTTCTTATATTTGCTAAAAGGTGGCCTTTAAATCATTTAAAGCATAAATAATTCAAGATGACTAGTGGGGGAAAAGTTTAAATTGTAGCAATTACTTTTTATAATCATATGTATTACTCGTATCATATATATGTGCAGCAATACAATAAAACTCATCAAATACTGATTAAGCACATATGTCATCGTTTCCTTCAATTTTATTTATTTAGAAAACAACAAACACACACATCATACTGTTTCTTAATATTCAAATAGAAGTAACTTTTTTTGCAGTAAACGGACTAGTGTGTGCTGATCCACTTTTAGTGTCCAAACTAGCCGATTCTTCGGCTTTTGATTTTAATCTTTCTATTAACATTGCTTGTATATTTGCCGATACTTCTGCTGGTTCTCCATCTGTATATATCTAAAATGTGATCATATAATCATTAAAATCTACGAATCTAATTCGCAGACATATTTGGGCTTATTTTGATTCGAGATGAACGCATTTCATAATTGAAATAAAGCAACCTTAAATAAGTTAAAAGTTGCAAAATCAATTAAATGTCGATAGTTTAAGTAAAATTTGCGAAATTACATGTACGTTATTTAATTTTATAAGAAACATTATTTTGTTAATTTTGTAAGTGGTATTTCTTATACGTATTTCCCGCAAGTTCTAATCAATCCTATTTACCGCTTACCGAGCCAGATGCGGCAAATAGTGGTTGTACCTTGCCTCTTTTTGTATCAATCTTTAGTTGCTTATAGTTTGTTGGCGTGAGTTCACAGTTCACATTCACAGTAAAGTAAGAATTATCATGGCCACGAGTTGTGTTGTGAAGTTATTTTTGTTATTTACAATCTCAACAAAAATTAAATCTACTTTAAACTACAAAAACGCGTTCTTTGGGATCATATAAAACTAATAATAGTTACCGGTAAAAAGATTTGCGGTTAGATTAGATTAATAAACAAAGTGACTACTGATTATTTAATATAATGAGAACTTTAACGAGAACCTGTACATTTGAAGACAATTGTTAGTGACAGTTTTATTAAGAAAAAAATTAGTTATGCAGAGTTTAACAACAAAAATCTCCATAAAAGAAAAACTCACACTTCAGATTGGTAAGTTAATCATTTAATTTTAATTAAAAACATAATTAAATGTAATTATAATT
>NW_020438873.1:175107-177308 GCF_000699045.2 Agrilus planipennis | reverse complement strand
CTATTAAAATATTATTTTGTAAGGGATTATCTTATATTAATTCAATTGGTTTTTACTTTTAGTAATAAATTGGCTATATACTTGATATATATATTTTAAATGTGGATTTAGAAAGGTAGGTACATATTTTTGAGTTAGATATTAAAATAAAAACCTATTTGGGCTTTCATAGTACAAACAGCATAACTGAAAATAATAATTAATAAAATTAAGTAATAGAAATTAATGGAAGGAATAAAAGAATTTCTCAAATGAAAAATACGCGTATGTATTATAGATAATGTGATTAAATAGCGATTATAGAAATTATGCATAATGGTTGAACATTATATATTGATTGAGCTGTCTAATTAATTTGATAAATTAATTACTTTATTTATTAGTTTCTGCTCAGGTATTACTCATATCAGCTACTTCGAGTGGGCAGAGTAGCACCTAAACATAGGCTGATAAAGAATATTTACAGTTTATTTGATTAATGAAAATATTTTTTTGTCTAATTAAAGTCTAAATAAAGTGGAACTTGGACTCGTGAATTAAAGTTTCATGGATTGAGGATGATTAATTTGAATTTAACAAATTTTTAAATAGATAAAATAAATAAATATCGTTTATGTATTAAGAATGCAATATTTAAATATGATCTTAATAATTTGCTCGAATAAGTATTAAATGGGAATTAAATTCCTCTATCGTTTATAAATTCCTTATTTCTAGGCGCATGAATAACAATAAAGAAACCTCAACAAATTTTTAAATAATATATACCAATGCTTACGTAAATATAGGGAAGGGGGGTAAGTGTTTTGCTTACCGTTTGTTGACAAGGGGAAGAGGGGGGAATTAAGGATTACTAAAATTCTGCTTACGTAATACTTGAATGGTCCTAATAGCATAGTGAATAGAAAAAAGGCATGCGGAATAAAAGGCTGAGATATTATTATTATTATTACCTTTTCAATTTTGTAATTGTATTTGTTAAGTGCTTCTCGAATCTCCTTTAATTTGTTTTGCGTTTCTTTTATGAATTTTTCTGTTTCCTCCGGTCCAGGCCTTTCTATTACTCTTTTAATTAGAATATCAGTCGTTGCGTACAAATAAATAATGAAATCAACATGTCCCACTTCTTTTACGAAAAGACTTGCTTGCTTACTACTTCTTGGAAAATCGACAATAATATACCCTTTTTTTGAATTATTCACTTTTTCCAGCATTGCTTCTTTCACTAAATCGACTAGTATAAACTAAAAATTAAATGTAAAACTATTAGAAACTTAATGACAGTATTGGAAATGGTGCAGCATTCAAAAATATTATTCACAATCAGTGAAATTTTTTGTGACATTTATTTAACATTATAAAGTAATACTATATGAAACACTTTAACATTTTATGTGAAAATTCATTTCCAATTTTTGCCCACTATAGATTACCTCAAGTTAACGAGGAAAAATGTGTTGCTGTTGTCGCACCTTCGCCGGGAATCGAGCATTGTTGCGTAAAACCGAAGCTTCCGGGTTCGATTCCCGGCGAGGGTGTGACAACAGCAACAAATTTTCCTTATTAACTTAAGGTAATTTGTAGTGAGTAAAAATTGAAAATTATAAAATTAGTACCTGTATCTAATAAAACTCACATAGTATCTTTAAAACAAAATAAAAATTGAAAGGGGCGAATATAAATTAATTAATTAATTGATATCGTAATTGTAGTGATCTCCAATTAACCTGTGGGGTGCGCCTCCCTCTTAGGGGACACGAGGCTATTGCAAAGGGGCGTCCAGCTTTTACTCAAGACAAGCACTCGTCTTAGTTATTTATAAAGTTAGATTTTTACGAAAACTGAAGAGAGCGCAATTTGTTTTTATAAGAAGGGAAAACGCATTTACAAAAGGTTTTTACTTTTTAGCTTGTATATCGCAGATGCGTTTAATATTATTATAAACGGATTAGCTTTAGTGATAGATAAAAGATAAGGAAGGATCTCGGCAGAGCGTCTCAAAGACAAATGATTAGCATGCCATAATTTGCGGAATATACGAGGGTGGATTGATAAGTTTCCGGCCTGACCAAGAAAAACAAGGTTTTTAAAAATTTTTTTTTTTTATTTCTCAACATAATCTCCTCCAAGGCTGATACATTTCTCATAGCGGTGTTCCAGTCTATTAATGCCATCTCTATAGACTGATTCGTCAAGCTCCT
>NW_020438873.1:170018-173816 GCF_000699045.2 Agrilus planipennis | reverse complement strand
CATACTAGTATATAATATTGTCATTTATAACATAATTTTATTTTTTTATATACATATATTTAAGTCTTTTATTGAAATAAAAAAAAATGGTACAAGGCCAATACCTATTCAGATCACTCAAAAAACTAAATTTATTTTTGTTTTAGTAAATGTAAAATTGTATCAAATGTTATTTGTGCTTTTTTGAGTCGTTTCAGCCGTAAGCCAAAATAAAAGGCATACTTTTAAATTATTTTTTTATTAATAATTAATTAACAAACTACTATTTTACACAAGTTGCATTTCTTCGATCATTTACACACAATTTATTAGAGAATGTCATCAAATAGTTTTAATGCTCAGTCGTAAAATGATAATCATACTGTGCTTTATACTCCATCACCACATGCTGAGGTTGTCATAATAGCCTATTAAATAAAGATAATAATGAAAACAGGGTTTATATTTTCTGCTGTGTTAGGCCATTGCTAAATACTGTGAGTTCGTAGGATCATCTGAATTATAGGCCGTTACAAAACAAACATTCTGTCCTTCTACCAGTAATTGTAAATTGTTTTCCATTTTCTGTCCAGGTAAAATTTGTATGTCACTATCCAAAAATTGAATAAGTGGAATTGTTGCTACTTTTGAATCATCTTTCTTCTATATAAAATAAATATATTTTATAATTCAAATTAAATATAGTAAATAAGGCGAATTTTTCCCAGTCTAAGTATAAATTATTTTTTACCTTATTAGTCCATTCTTCAAATTCGTTTTCTTTTTCGTCTAACGTTACATTCATTTGTTCGTTTCCGAATATCGTTCTTTCATCTTCAAAATTAACATTTAGGGGTATTAAACTACCGTCATTTGTTAAACCTTTAAAATTCTGTTCTCCATTTTCCATTGTAGTAACTACTCTAAGCATTTGTCCGTCTGGTAGAGCAACTGACATGGTATTTCCTTCTTGATCGATAATTTGCTATAACAGATCAATTTCAAAAATCTTTCTTTTACATTTTCATCCAGTAATACATACTTGTATAACTGCATTATTTTTAGTAGATAAAGTAGAAATATTGTTTATTTTGGCGTGCGCTTCATCATTTTCGTTATTTTTTGTATCCAACTGCTCCATAATTTGCACTAATGAAGGCGATTGAATTTCTGAAGAATTTGGATCCAATGTAACATAAAATATATCGTTTTCATCTGAAATAAAAACGAAACAAACAATCGAATTTCAACAAAGTTCTCAGTCTTATTTTACCGTCCTTCGATGATGTTAACACTTTGATTTCTGGTGTCTCGATTAAATTAGGTTCGTTTTCATGTATTCTTTTGTGTTTCGCTAAATTCGAACAATCAGCAAAACCTCTATTACAGAATTCACAAACATAAGGCTTTTCACCAGTATGTAATCTTTCGTGCTTTTTCAAAGCACATTGTTCAGTAAAACCTTTAAGGCACTAAGAAGATAAAAAATTATCGTAATTATAAACTTCGAACAAGTAAAATGAAATTTGTACCTGCTCACATTGGTACGGTTTTTCGTTTTTATGTCGTCTAGTATGACATTTCCACGTATCCCTGTGAAGAAATGTTTTTGGACAAAATTCACATCTCCACGGTCGCTCCCCACTGTGTCGTTTCATGTGTAGTTTATATTGAGAAGAGGTAGTGAATTTTCTGTTGCAATGTTCACAATTATATGGTTTCTCTCCTAAAAATTAAAGCTACATTTTTTCAAAACGCAAAACAAAGTTTTCCTGTAGATTAAACCGCATAAAAAATATATTAAAAAATCACCTGTATGAATCCGCTTGTGCTCAGCCAAATTGCCTTTCTGTGAGAAAGACTTTAAACAAATATCACACTGGAACGGTTTCTGACCACTGTGCCATCTTATGTGCAATGTTAGAGAAGTTTTGTGGGCAAATGTCTGTCCACATTGTGAACAAAAGTATTTTTTTTCTCCAGTATGAATAGGCATGTGATTTATAAGATTTGCTCTCGTTTTAAAGCTTGCATCACACTGTTTGCAACGATAAGGTCGCTCTTCCGAATGTACAAGTTGATGTCTTTGCAATAACTGTTTGTGCTTGAAGCTCTTATCACATTTGATGCATACAAAACGCTGGCCATTATTATGCTCAGCTTCACGGTGATAAATGAGACTGCTGGGATGATTGAATATTTTCTTACAGACCTGTAATGTAAAATACTGTAAAAATGTAATAGAATATACATTCATATGAATACCAGAATGAATGATATTTTGTTTCCCAGAAATATTTCACAATTATTACTCTTTTTTATAGTTATCATCTTATTAAAATAAACTTTAAAGTTACTTATATAAATGGATCACACCCGCAAATGAATAAACAAATAAATATCTTTAATAAAAATGTGCATTAGCATAATGTGTGCAAATGGTCTACCAAAAATTTGTGATAGAAACATTGTTAGGATGTTATTTTTTCTATGTATTATAATTTAGTGAATGATTTGTGTAGCTTATATTACAAAAACAAATTTCTTCCAAAATAACTAAAGTTTAAACTGAAAACTTTCACTTGATTATAATTTAACAATTATAAAAGGGACTAAAATTATTTTGTTATTTTCCCTTACAACTCTTACCTCACATGGATAAAGCTTTTCATTTTTATCTAAGTGTTTTAATAAATGCCACTTTAGACTATTGAGATAGGGAAACGTTTTTTTACACCTACTGCACTGATGGGGTTTCATATTTTTATGTACTGCCTTTATATGGACATCAAGATTTTGTCTACACATAAAATTTTTGCCACATACTTCACATGAATTTTTACTAGAAGCATCTTGAGGACTATCTTCCTTACTATCTTCAGAACACTCTTTTAAACCTACTGTGTCTGTGGAATTTGATTGAGGAGTATTGGTATCATCAGTTTCTTGTTCTACATTGATTATATCTTGTTGAGGTTCTTCTTTCTATGTAATACGTTTAAAATTTTAAATGAAGTAATAAAATAAAATTTACTAGTTCTACTTGCAATATCTACAAAATTGTACTTACAAATGATTCACACTGTAATTGTGATAAGCCATTATGACCAGTAACTTTATGATGTCGTTCAATGGAAATTTTGTTACTAGCACGAAAAATGCATGAATTACACTGAAATTTACCATTCTCATGAAGTGATTTATGATTTTCATATCGACCATAATATAAGAATTCCTTCCCACATATTTCACATTCATGTTTTTTTCTTCTTCTTGATACTTTGGAAGAAAAATGCCAATTAATTTCTGGTTGTGTCCAATCATGTCACATATTTACTAGTTTCTGCTTCATTTAGAAAAAATCCAAAATACCTTCATTCTTAAATGTATTCCTCATTTTACTTGAGACTCTGTTAACTATAATTAATTCTCCAAGATTATCACCATCTTTACTTTGTAAGCGACCAATAATTTCATTATCTTCTAAGTGATCTGCTTTACCATGTTCATAATCTGATGTTGAATCTTCACCTATAACACCTTCTTCTAGAAAAATTCTTTCCAGTTCTTTCCCCTGCAATGGCATTAACAAATGAAATAAGAAAAGGAATTACACTTTACTATCAAAATTAATACAGTATATTTATATTTAAAACTAACCTGGACAACTTCTTGAAATCTTGTAGGTACTTTTATTTTCCTTTTTCTTCGTCCATCATTGTCAGTTTCAGGTTCATCTTCAGATTCAGGTTTGACTTTTGTCTCTTTTTGCGGCTCATTTTCATTGCACTCTGTAGTTATCGTTTTGGGTGGCCTACC
>NW_020438873.1:162464-164160 GCF_000699045.2 Agrilus planipennis | reverse complement strand
CTAGCAAGGAGATCGGGCTGAAACTATAGCTACAAGCTATCCAAGGATGGTACTATAGAATGTCACCTCAAGGTAGGCCTAGTGGCGTCATCTCTTGGTTAGGCCGGAAACTTATCAATCCACCCTCGTATAGTAATAGTAGTAGTATCTAGCAAGGAGTTGGAGATAACTTTAAATAAAATGCAAACAGGATTAACGTAAGTGCAAAGTATAAAAATTAATAAAAATAAAACAAAAATATAGGCATGTAAGGGATGTAAGAGTATGGTTAAAGCTAATATAAAAATAGAAAACGAAAAACTAGAACAATTCGCTGATTTTAGATATTGAGGAAGTTAGATAACTCAGAAAAAACGCTGGATATATGAAACAAAAAGCAGCTTACGGTCGGGTGGCTTTTAACAAAAGCATTGGTTAATTTTGAAATTCGAAAAAGATTAGAGATAAAAGTGTATGTTTCGAGCATAAAAATTGGAAGCGTTTAAGTTATGGTGTTACAGGGGGATGTTAAAAATGTCATGATTCGAAAAAATTACATAATTTAATGAGAAATAAACGAAATAGGTTGGTAGGACATGAAGTACTGTCGTTAGAAATATATTAGAAGCAAAAACAGGAGTTAAGAGGAGTTATAAAGGTCGAAAGTTTTGCGCGGGCTTTTAAAATCATTGCTACATCTGAAAATAAACTAGTACAACTGTTATTATTGTAATCACTTTTGGATTTATTTAGACCCCAAAACTGTGGGTGATCACTTGGCTTTTCCCTTTTACTTATCGTAAGCCTTAACGGAAACCATCCTAAAAGGAGAGTAACCTTTGGGCGTCGCAGGTAATATTCGTGTTCCTCTAGTACAGTGGTTCCTAACCTTTTTAATATTGTTACCTTTGTGACCTATTAGGAAAACTGATTTTACCCCGATCTTAAAATGTCATCAATACAAACAATACAAGCAAATACAAATATCTTTAATAATCACAAATTGCACATCAGTCCTACAATTTTATATATCTAAACAATAAATTAAGTAGATGGTTGGTATTATTTTGCAAGTTTTTTTATGTTAGCTTTAATTTCATTTAAAACGCAACCTAAGTCATGTTCCACATTTAGAATGATTCTGGTTTTTGTCTTCAGTGAAACTACAGTTGAAAAACCACTCTTACATCTATATGTGGTGGTAAAGGGTATTGGCATTTTTAAAGCTCTATTAGCTAGAGCAGGATATTCGGCACTAGCTTTTCCCCAAAATGTGCTAAGATCATAATTTTGAAATTCTACTCTGCAAGTAATATTCTAGTGTAGTCCAAATTATTTCACTTTGGTCGCCAGGTGTTAATATCCAAGATCTGGACTGACGATTATCCGTATCCCGAAAATATTGCTTCAGTGAGTTTATTGCTGCAGATAAATACCGAACCACAGAATTTTCAAATGTGATCTTGTTTGGTTCAATATTTACCTATTGTGCATACAGTTGTATAAACATCGACACATTTATAATTTTATAGGGTTGTTCGGAAAGTCATTTCGTTTTTTTTTTTGTGGAAATGAAAGACAGTTTTCGTATAATAAACAAATACTTTATTAAATTATATATTGACCGTTCTGGTCCAACACCTTTTGCCATCTTTCTGGTAGTAGCATAATTCCACGCTCATAAAATTTTTGGTCTTTGCTGGCAAAAAACTGATCG
>NW_020438873.1:141020-159342 GCF_000699045.2 Agrilus planipennis | reverse complement strand
ATTGAATCGATGAAGCTTTCAAGTAATGTAACTCCATATTTAAAATAATAAAATAAAAACACTTGGAGTTTACAAATAATTTATTATAACCACTATAATTATTTCGACACACTGTGCCTTCTTCAGGTGGTGAAGATATCTATGTAAACTCCAAGTGTTTTAATTGATAATAATGTCAATTAGGACAAACGACCTATCCCAATACAATCTTAGTTACCAATTTTGATTAGATAGGTTTCTTCTTATTATTAAATTATTATGATTAGAGTTTGTTTTTTCTTTTTTTTTTTTGGTAAAATTAGCCGACACTGTAAGGTACTCGGTGTTATTAACCGGTGCACGTCCGGATTCTAAAGAAAGTGCCGGATTGGTAGTGTACCGGATCCAAACCAGATACCCGACCAATCTTTAGTGGCTAGTAGCCATTAATTTACAACACAAAAAATACCCGCGATCTTTTTTGCGAGCAGCATATCATCAGTTTGTATTAAAGGAAACTTTTCCGTATTGAACAATCAGAAATCATCATTGACACTAAATTTAAATGAATATAAAAATAATCTAGCCACTACACAATCAATCCATATCCTTATTTTTTGTCAAACATTAATGAATATTATCGTAAGCAAGGTAAACAAGTAAAAGTATAGGTATACAAAAAAGTCTTTTATTTCAAAAAGATGCCAGTGGTGTACATTTAAATGTGCGATTAGTATTGATAAACAGAGCATAAAAATTTATTTCTAATAATAGTGTTTTATTCGACATAAAAACACTAATAACGACTATAAAACTGTGTTTGACCTTTAACTGCAGTAATAAGCCGTCCTGTTAAACGTATTTGTCATTTATAACAATAACTACAATATTTTGAAAATAAAAATATAACATCAAATTGCTGAAGATACGTACGTATATTTTTTAATAACAATTTTATTGTCCTTTCTCTTTGGAAGGACTCAAGAATGCAGGTACTGCAAATACTCGTTTTATTTATTATTTAAAATTATTGCTACCAATAATATTATCATTTCTACAATAAATAAGTATATGTATCTAATATTTGATTTTATAATTTATCTAGAATCGCTTCCACATTGGCAAAAATCTCTTCGACAGTTCCTTCTGCTTGTATCTGCAAAAATAAATAATAAATATTCAGTTACAATGTTGATAATATTTTGCAAAAATACAATTCTCGAAACATATTTAAATATGGACACGTAAATCTTGTTAATAAATTTTTAAAACAAATTTTAACGTACCCTTTTTAATTTATCAGGGTATTGGCTAATAACTTCGTTGTTGTTTTCGTTAAACGTTTTTAATCTCGCTTTTATGGTTTCTTCATTATCGTCAGCCCTTCCAGACGTTTCTGCTCGATGCAGTAACCTTTTTGTCAAAGTGTCTTCAGATGCATCGAAAAAAAGAATAACGGTGACAGGGGAAACGTTTTTCTCGAAAAGTGCACCTTGGCTCTTTTCTCTAGGATATCCGTCTATAAGAAAGCCCTTTGAATGAGGCAAATTTTCTAGAATTGCTTCTTTCAAAAGGTCTAACACCACTTCAACAGGTACCAATTCACCTCTTTCCATTATGGCATTGAGTTCTTTTCCTCTGTCTGAGCCGCTATTTACCTATTCAAAAGAGATCAAAAAAGATCATTAAAATGGTTTTTGTGACGAAACAGTTTGACAATATACGATATATACAGTGTCGCAGGAAAATCCCTTCAGGAGTCAAATTCATGCCTCCCGTTACTCATTTCTATCTTAAGTTATTATTAAGAAGATTTGGGTCACCGTTAAACATCGTTTTAAGTCAAGACTGTGGTCTCAACAAAATCCAGACAGTACGGTCATGGCAATCCTTTTATACAATTGCAGAAAATAAAATTTGGGAATCAGAGTAGTTGTTATTGTTATAATAAATTATTGTTTAAACTCCAATCCTATTGCTGAGGGTCTACAATTTCCCTCGAATTGCACAAAAGATTGTGGCATGAATCAAATGTGCAGAAAGGTAGTATTGCCAAGTTCCATAGCGTGTGGTTCTTGTCGGAATCAGTCATGTCTCTATACGTTATCTAATACATAATTAAATTCTTGAAGTAGTTGATGAAAATGAATATATGAAAGAAGAAAATGTCCACGAAGACGAACAATAATCAAGGTCTGGCAACGAATACGATACAATGTCCTAGTTTCCTCAGCCCTATATTTCGAAAACTGTTGGTTCTACGTAAATTTATATCACAAACAAATTTGGTAATAATCAAAGTTAACATAAACCCAATATCTTAGGAGATCTTTGACCGTCTGTAACTTTTGTAGTCGCCCAATTGACTATATCAACTTTTGATAAATTATTTGCAAATTCAAAATAAAGAAAATCTTCAGTTGAATTTTTTAGAAGTTTAAATGACGACAGCATTCGAAGCGTTGCGACGCGCACCGTGTACAAGTTCCGAGGGCCCTCTCGGCGTGAACGTCCACGTCTGTCATTTATTAAAAAAAAAAAAACAAATTAAATCTTAATACCCTATGAATATTAATATTAAAAAGTAATAATTTCGAAAGAAAAATAGATTTCCAGTCTAGGATTTTTATAAAGCTGTTTGAGCAAAATTCAAACTAAAATAGCCCACAATCATATAATCTTTTCTGAGTATCATCTAGCTGAAGGCTACGACGCTATAGTTTTTGGATTTACATCATATCTTTATCTCTTGTAGAATTAAATTTTACGACGTGTTTTGTCCTCGATTAAATGAGACAGAGAAATTCTTCTCTGTTTACGAAACTTGAGCAACGAACTTTAAGACTAGAACTGCAAATTCAGAAACTAAAAATATTTCCATAATTCACTGATTATTCTAAACTTCATTTGAATTACTTATTAAAACGTTCTTCAACAAACTACCTAGCTATACCAACTAAAATCGGTTCATATATTAGAAGTAAAGTTTTAATTTAATTTAAAAACAGTTAAATCACAATGGCAAATGATCAAAGGATCAAAACTTCTGACAAGTGATAGCGAAAACTAAAAACTATTTGTTTGTGGTTGTAGGTATGCAAAATATGCGTTAATTTAAATATATTAAGTCGATACTTAATATCGTTTATAAAATAGACATTTGTTAGTGATTGAAGCAAATTTTCTAGAATGTTGTTTACATTTATTTGTAATTAGTATTAGTAGCACATATTAAAAAATATTTATACTATGTATACCTCTTTGCGAAGTAAATCGCCACTTGAAAGATGAGTGTAACCATATTTTTCGACAATTTTATCACATTGAGTTCCCTTTCCAGAACCTGGACCTCCCAAGACCCAAATAATGGGAACGTTTATCGACACCTAACAAATAAATAATAAATAGTATATAAATATGTTTATATAAAACACAACAAGCACTATTAAGTATTAAAGTCAAATTTTGTAGTCGAATGTGCATACAAATTGGCAGTAAGTTAATGATTTAGGGTAAAATTTTCTTTATTTTTACCATTATCTTACCATGACGATATTATTAAAGTAATAAACAGTAATTGCTAAAGTTAGAACAACAATGAAGTGTGATAAAATAAGATACAAGCTGTGGCATGTGAGCCAAAAAATTCGATGATTAAATAAAGGACCACTGAAACTATACTGCTAGATATTGGTGCTTGATAATTTTGGCAACACCTTTATTAATGTTCAAGTAGTGCGGTTGTTAATGTAGATTATTGGGTGTTCTTGTGTAATAGCGCCCACGTAGAAGTTAAGCGCCAATGCCAAAAGTTAAAAATAAATACGATGAAAATAATGTTAACTAAATTGTAAGAAATTCTCCTTTTATTATTTCAGAATTTTAGATTTTTAAGACAACCTTCGACAGTTCCTTCTGCTTGTATCTGCAAAAATAAATAATAAATATTCAGTTACAATGTTGATAATATTTTGCAAAAATACAATTCTCGAAACATATTTAAATATGGACACGTAAATCTTGTTAATAAATTTTTAAAACAAATTTTAACGTACCCTTTTTAATTTATCAGGGTATTGGCTAATAACTTCGTTGTTGTTTTCGTTAAACGTTTTTAATCTCGCTTTTATGGTTTCTTCATTATCGTCAGCCCTTCCAGACGTTTCTGCTCGATGCAGTAACCTTTTTGTCAAAGTGTCTTCAGATGCATCGAAAAAAAGAATAACGGTGACAGGGGAAACGTTTTTCTCGAAAAGTGCACCTTGGCTCTTTTCTCTAGGATATCCGTCTATAAGAAAGCCCTTTGAATGAGGCAAATTTTCTAGAATTGCTTCTTTCAAAAGGTCTAACACCACTTCAACAGGTACCAATTCACCTCTTTCCATTATGGCATTGAGTTCTTTTCCTCTGTCTGAGCCGCTATTTACCTATTCAAAAGAGATCAAAAAAGATCATTAAAATGGTTTTTGTGACGAAACAGTTTGACAATATACGATATATACAGTGTCGCAGGAAAATCCCTTCAGGAGTCAAATTCATGCCTCCCGTTACTCATTTCTATCTTAAGTTATTATTAAGAAGATTTGGGTCACCGTTAAACATCGTTTTAAGTCAAGACTGTGGTCTCAACAAAATCCAGACAGTACGGTCATGGCAATCCTTTTATACAATTGCAGAAAATAAAATTTGGGAATCAGAGTAGTTGTTATTGTTATAATAAATTATTGTTTAAACTCCAATCCTATTGCTGAGGGTCTACAATTTCCCTCGAATTGCACAAAAGATTGTGGCATGAATCAAATGTGCAGAAAGGTAGTATTGCCAAGTTCCATAGCGTGTGGTTCTTGTCGGAATCAGTCATGTCTCTATACGTTATCTAATACATAATTAAATTCTTGAAGTAGTTGATGAAAATGAATATATGAAAGAAGAAAATGTCCACGAAGACGAACAATAATCAAGGTCTGGCAACGAATACGATACAATGTCCTAGTTTCCTCAGCCCTATATTTCGAAAACTGTTGGTTCTACGTAAATTTATATCACAAACAAATTTGGTAATAATCAAAGTTAACATAAACCCAATATCTTAGGAGATCTTTGACCGTCTGTAACTTTTGTAGTCGCCCAATTGACTATATCAACTTTTGATAAATTATTTGCAAATTCAAAATAAAGAAAATCTTCAGTTGAATTTTTTAGAAGTTTAAATGACGACAGCATTCGAAGCGTTGCGACGCGCACCGTGTACAAGTTCCGAGGGCCCTCTCGGCGTGAACGTCCACGTCTGTCATTTATTAAAAAAAAAAAAACAAATTAAATCTTAATACCCTATGAATATTAATATTAAAAAGTAATAATTTCGAAAGAAAAATAGATTTCCAGTCTAGGATTTTTATAAAGCTGTTTGAGCAAAATTCAAACTAAAATAGCCCACAATCATATAATCTTTTCTGAGTATCATCTAGCTGAAGGCTACGACGCTATAGTTTTTGGATTTACATCATATCTTTATCTCTTGTAGAATTAAATTTTTTCGACGTGTTTTGCCCTCGATTAAGTGAGACAGAAATTCTTCTCTGTTTACGAAACTTGAACAACGAACTTTAAGACTAGAACTGCAAATTCAGAAACTAAAAATATTCCCATAATTCAATAATAATTCTAAACTTCATTGGAATTACTTATTAAAACGTTCATCAACAAACTACCTAGCTATACGAACTAAAATCTGTTCATATATTAGAAATAAAGTTTTAATTTAATTTAAAAACAGTTAAATCACAATGGCAAATGATCAAAGGATCAAAACTTCTGACAAGTGATAGCGAAAACTAAAAACTATTTGTTTGTGGTTGTAGGTATGCAAAATATGCGTTAATTTAAATATATTAAGTCGATACTTAATATCGTTTATAAAATAGACATTTGTTAGTGATTGAAGCAAATTTTCTAGAATGTTGTTTACATTTATTTGTAATTAGTATTAGTAGCACATATTAAAAAATATTTATACTATGTATACCTCTTTGCGAAGTAAATCGCCACTTGAAAGATGAGTGTAACCATATTTTTCGACAATTTTATCACATTGAGTTCCCTTTCCAGAACCTGGACCTCCCAAGACCCAAATAATGGGAACGTTTATCGACACCTAACAAATAAATAATAAATAGTATATAAATATGTTTATATAAAACACAACAAGCACTATTAAGTATTAAAGTCAAATTTTGTAGTCGAATGTGCATACAAATTGGCAGTAAGTTAATGATTTAGGGTAAAATTTTCTTTATTTTTACCATTATCTTACCATGACGATATTATTAAAGTAATAAACAGTAATTGCTAAAGTTAGAACAACAATGAAGTGTGATAAAATAAGATACAAGCTGTGGCATGTGAGCCAAAAAATTCGATGATTAAATAAAGGACCACTGAAACTATACTGCTAGATATTGGTGCTTGATAATTTTGGCAACACCTTTATTAATGTTCAAGTAGTGCGGTTGTTAATGTAGATTATTGGGTGTTCTTGTGTAATAGCGCCCACGTAGAAGTTAAGCGCCAATGCCAAAAGTTAAAAATAAATACGATGAAAATAATNAAAGATAGAGTGATTCAAGAGGAAGGTTTATATGTATAATACATGCATAATATAGTAGGGAAACACTGATAATTTTAGAGGTTTCTAATGTGATGTCGTAAATAAACACATTTTTTGCGCTTACATTGCAAACGCTGGCTGAACCCTACGAGATAGATCAAAATAATGTACTACAATATTGTACATCTTAAAAGGGTCTACAAAAAAGTCCGGGATGGTATATGTGTATCTCTGAGGAATAACCCACAACAACCATTTTTATCCTTTATTTTTTATGAGAAATAATGACTCATTTACGAAGCGATTATAGGCAATACAGCATTAATTCTTATCCAATTAAGTACCTTAAATACATTGTGCATTTAATAAAGATCAATATGGTCCTTTATAGCATGTAATTTAAATGAATATTTTCGAAGATAGACAAACTAGAGAACGTGGCCTATCACAGCTTTTCAAATCTGAAGACAACCTATTTGCAACAACACACTTTTGCGGCAAAACTCTAGGTATTGATTAGCAAAACAAAACACAATTTGGTAAATATTTATTTTAAGTTTTGTGTATGAATTTATTTTTGTTTTAACTATAAAATTCATATTAATCCCGCACGTTTTAACATTCGATGGAATAAACTGTCACTGTTGGCCTTCAGAACGTTCGGATCATCATATTCAATTACTCTTCCGCTATCTATAACCATGATTTTATCGGCATTCATTACCGAACTTAATCTGTGTGCTATTGTTAAAACAGTGCAATCTTCAAATCGGCTCTTAACAATTTTTTGGATTAATGCGTCTGTTTGTGGATCCATATTAGCCGTTGCTTCATCAAGGACTAAGATTTTGTTGTGTTTTAAAATAGCCCTTGCAAAACAGATTAGTTGCCTCTGCCCAGTACTGAAGTTCGAACCTCCTTCAGGAATTTCCGTATCGATGCCGTTCTTAAGATTGCTAATCGTTGATTTCATTTCAACTTTTTCTAACGCATCCCAAATATCTGCGTCTGTGCTTTTTCCTTTTGGATCGACATTGTCTCTTAACGTTCCCGAAAACAAAATTGGATCTTGTGGGATAATTGAGATGCTGTTTCTTACATCTTCGTTGCTCACGTTTGTTATATCGACGTCGTCTATTAAAATTTGCCCCTCTACTTCGTAGAGCTTGAAAATGACCGCAATTATAGATGATTTTCCAGCACCAGTTCGTCCAACAATTCCAATTTTTTGTTGTGGTTCGACCGTAAAGTTAACATCGTCTAGTACTTTATTACCGTCCGGTTTGTATCGTAAAGAGACTTTCCTAAATTCAATTTTTCCTTTATTTGGCCACTCTTTCGGGTGGTTTTCTGAATCTGCTTCACTTTCAATCGATTCATATTCCAGCAAACGCTGGACGTTAGTCATCTTGGTTTCTAGTTCAGCCCAATGACAAATGCCCCATTGCAAAACACCGGTTAGCATAAATGACTGTGTAATTGCTAAACCCACATTTCCAGCAAACTCTCCTATGAAACATTATTATAATATTCATAAACGAACAGTTACTTTTTACTATTAATTACTTAAAACAAAGATTATTATTAGTTATTAGACAACAGATTACAAATTACAATAGGTACCAATAGAAAACACCCTAACATTACTTGAAGCATCGGTGATTAGACTTTACTTACCCCTTGCAATAAAGAAAAAGTAGCAGATAATCATAACCAAAAACATAAATGTCGTTATATCTGCAAATAAACCTAAGGCCCTTGAAGTTGCAAGACCCATATACGTCGCCGAATTGTAAATATCCTGTCGTTCGTCGAATACATTCTTCATAAAGTTTTGAGCTTTGTTGGATCGTATTGTTAGAAGACCTTCTATTGAAGCGTTCATATGACCAACAACTGGATTTCGTGCTGAAATGTGAATTTGTTAGGATTTTTTTCACCAAAAATCAAGTTGCTATAGGTTCATATACAAAAGCGAATTTACTGCAATTGTTATTAAATTAAAATACAAAAGTTATGTAATATTAAATATTACTTGCTCCTTCTAATCTCTGTACGCCTCTTCCAGCTTTTAGATATAATATTCTCATCAAATATAGAAAAACAAACAAAACTATCGAAGGTAATAGTAGTCTCCAGTTTATAGTTGAAATAACTGCTGCTGCACCAACAAGATTAAGAGCAACCTGTAAAACAATAAATAATTATCTTACTCTCTTAAAAAGGCTAATTGCTCAATATTCAAATTTGATGGCCGTAGCCTAGGATTAGTTCTTCTCCTACAGTGAGAATACCGATGAAGCCGTTTATCCGAAGCTTCGCCATAAGCTGTGGTTAGCGAGGGTCTAAAGTCCTTTGCTGATTTTGTACTAACGTGAGATTGAGTTGTTCTGAGGCTCATCATTAGTACCTACAACCACAGTGAAGGACTTTATGACTTCGGCTACATTTTTGAGAATATTACATATCAACCACAACTTCCGATAAGTCCCATCGGTGTTCTCACCTAAGGAAGAGAAACAACATTATTTTAACCACATTTTAAATGCTTCTAGCTTTTTCTTTTCCGCCGTGCCCATCGTCCCGTTTCGAACCCGTACAGGACCGTACTCTTTTTCTTTTTTTCGAATTCCTGAATTAACTGACCGCGAACATAGAAGTGATTTTTTATTTTGTTGAATACCATTCGACCCTGCATTGCCCTTTGTTTTATATTAAGTTAAGTCTTAAAGTCTTGATAATGGTCTCTAAAGACCAAAGAAATATTGGCGATCATTTATAAATTGGGAGATACTATCCAATGTATTTGGCCAAGTCTTGCAGACGTGGCTTCGTTCTTGGTCTCAGTTTTCTAGATTAAGTCAAAGTCTTAGCCTTATTATTGTCAACACAGTCTTTTTTTGGGTCTTAGTAATGCAAATGTTGCCTTAGTCTTATTAAGTCTTATCTTCCGAAAAACAAACAAGGAACGTTCATGACCAGAAGATCAGGCTTTATTTTGCCCTGCTCTAGTTAGTATTTCTCATACTCATTTGAAGTGAAAATTTTATTTGTGCTTGTATTCAATAAATTTTTGTTAAAATAAGATCAAAGTGATTAGTGATAACGTACCCTAATACACTGTAGAAGGTGAAACGGAATCATTTCGTCCACAATAGATAGATCTCTTGAAAATTTATTCAGTATACTTCCGGAGAGATGTATATCAAAGAAAAGCATCGGTGCTGCTAACAGTTTCGACATGATTGTGTTATGTAAATTGCGACCAATATTTGCATTGTAAGCGAAATAAATAAAAAGTTTCACCAAATTCGTCGTAACTGCGGCCAAAACGAGAATAATATATTCGTTTAACATGTAAGTATGTTTATGGGATAATTCTTCAAATTCTGTCGTATTGGTGAGATTATTTGCCTCTAATTTTGCTAATTTTGGTTCTATATCAACCCTGAAAACAAATTTCAATTAGAAAAATTTAAAAGCAATACGATAACAGGAGGGGAAAGGGGGCACAAAAGGGATTACAGCTATCCTCCATACCACAATCTAACTTAAGCCTTTCATGTGCAGCATGATAACAGGGGGGGGAAAGGGGAAAGAAAGGGGTTTACAGGATCCAGCAAGGGCAAAATTAAGAATTAATACGAACAAAATTGAGCCTATGAGGTTAACATATTCGGATGGTGATTCCTTCTATTTCGGTCAAACTCATGAGAGACCATCTTTCAGATTGGCTTTCCTCTTTGCAAATAATTCACAAAAACAAATTCAAATTTAACAAACCAATTCATAGCAAAAATCATCATCTTATCGGAATACAATTACAATTGCAAATAAATAGTCCAGGCCACAGATTATAAGGCTCCAATTAACTCTGGTTTGACTTTATTTTACTTATACGAATGCAACTCCCTACATACTGTTTAGATAGTTATTCTAGATTGATTCTAATATCTAACTTTATATGAAGCCGAATACTTTACTTTAAATAATGCCTGGGGTAAAAATACTCATACAAAATACAAATGAAGTGTTATTTTTATTAGATTAATAAAACAATTCAAATTACCTCCTACGACCACGTATACATTCCGAGATAAAAATGTTCAGTCTCTCAGAGTCTCTGAAAGCGACACTGAGTTTCCGTCTTTAATCGAGTCTCTCTGGTGTCTCTGAGAGAGACTGTCGAGAGACTAAAAAATAACTGTTTAGCGTCTTTGAACGAGAGACTCGAGTCGCTCATAGAGAGATCCTCATTTCGTATCCAGTCTTTGAACGAGAGACTCGAATCTTTGAACGAGATTTTTTAAGTTCAACATATTTTAGATCCCAGTCTTTCTATTATTAATTAATATATTATTAACAATTTTATCGTTTGACTCTCTCTTAAAGAGACTGTGAGAGATCCATAAAACACCTAAACAATAAGTGAGAGATTGTGAAAGACTGTGAGAGACGTTCTCAGAGACGCTGAAAGACTCTGAGAGATTGGAAAGAGACTAAAAATTTTTGTCTAGGGATATATAATTTAAATTATTATAGAAAGTTGCATTCAATTTCTGGTGTTCACAAGCCAGTGCTTTATAAAACCCAGTCAGATTTGCTCTCATACCTTAATCTGCTACAGTGTAAGAAATTTTAAAGATTTAAACTTACCATCCCCTAATAAACGTGTCCGACCAACTCATAGTTATTTGTGCAGACGAATATATTATAAATAAGACGATGAATGTCGGTATTCCACCACCGAACAAGAAATATTTTTTGTATGTCTCCCACGGTACTTTCCCTTCTGCTTGTAGTTCATGGTAGAGTTTCGTTGATGGGTTAGGAATTTTTTCGGTACTATTAAAAACTTTTAACAGGGCGTTATCTTCGTACGCGTCATCCTTTTCTTTAATTTCCTGCTTTTTCGATTCAATGGTTTTGTTTGAATCGTTTATGGTATTTTCGTCAATTTTATCGTCTACACTGTCGCTTATTGTTAAATTAATTTTTGGCATTTCATCGAAAGATCCGGCGTACTCGACTCTTCCGTCATCCAGTACTATCACTTGCTGGGCAAATTTTAAAAAACTGTGATTTTGAGTAACGAAAACGCATATTTTATCTTTGAGAAACTTTCTGATGCATTCGTCAAAAATGTAACCACTCACGTGAGCATCTACTGCTGATAATGAGTCATCGAACAAATAAATGTCTGCATCATGGTACACTGCTCTCGCTAAGTTCACTCGAGCTTGCTGACCTTTACTGAGATTTAAACCTTTATCAATCAGGAATGTGGAATCTCTCTCGGGGAGCATAGAAATATCTTTTCTTAATGCACATACCCTTACAACTTCTTGGTACCGATCTGCATCGTATGGTTTATAAAAAATTATGTTTTGTTTTACTGTTTCGGGGAAAAGCCACGGTTCTTGAGAAGCGTAAGACACTTCACCAACAACGTCAACAACACCCGTTTTGGCCGAAATTTCATTCAGTAACAATTTTAATAGAAAAGATTTTCCAGATCCGACAGAGCCTGTTACCACATTTAAACCCGATTTAAATTTCAAAGTGACATCCTTTAGAACTGTCTTTTCAAATCCTGCATCAACCGATACCTTTTCCAAGTTGACAAGCGGCTCCTTTTTCTCTGAACAAGTTTTTAAATCGTTAACTTCTTCGGCGTGCATAAATTTCGTTATTCTTTTTACTGCCGCCATCATATCAGCAATAAGATTAAATCCCATAGGAAGATGAATGGTTAAAACGGCTCTTAACGTTCCAAATGAAGTCCATACTACGAAAGCTTGTTCGGCGTTTATATGCTTACCCAATGCTGTATAGAATACGATACAGAGACATAATGATATTTTTGCACAAAGATTTCCTATCGTCAACGCAACGAATCTAATGTAGAAAACGTGTTTTAATTTGATTACTTCCTTCCTGAAATTAATACGAATATTTATAGATTTTAATCATAGGGGATACGTTCTAAGGTTCCGAAATAAAACCAATATGTATCAAAATAAAATCAATGCATTAATAAATTCGCAATTAAATTAATCGTTATAATCAGCTTTAGTCATGAGTTTAAAAAAATTAGTGATTTTTTCTTGTATTGAATTTTGAAATTAGTCCACTCGGTTACATCTTTTATAAAAGTCGCCTCGGCACGAGTCAACAGTAGGTACAAACTCAAAAGATGCCGATACATTAAGGGGATTCAGATTATCGCTTCTAGATATCATGAGTTTAATGTTTGGAATAGAGGTTTGAAATTTTGTAGTAAGATAGATAAAGCTTTGTTCTAAAGCCTGTCGAAGGCCATTTTTTAATTTTTCAATTTCTATTAAAAAAAAGGTTTCCTACAAGAAGCATCAACTTTAAGTACTTGTATAAGCTTTTAATGACCATATTATTGAAAACCAAAAACGTACCGAGTTAGTGTGAACCTTTGTCTGTTACTATACAAAAAATTACATATTTATCTCGCAGCGTTAAATCACAATGTTTAGAATAGAAACCCATGTTTTCGGAAAAATTCACACTAGACATGAGCGGTCGATTGCGGTCAATCCCCTTAATAAATGACACCGAATCCTTTTCTGTTTACCGAATGCATCCGCGAATAATGAAATTTTTAGTCGCCAATACAGGAACTGGGTTGCAATTTTTTCACCCGCGAATATTGAAAACGCGAATAAGCAAACCGTGAATAAGGAACTTTTACTGTACATTGTTTTTCATGCAAATAAAGGTGATATTTTATCGAAATACTGATCAGTTTTGAATTTTCAAAATCTGTTATCAAAATCATTATTAGCGACCCTTAAAAAAAAACAATAGTATTTGCTATTCTCCATTGGAAATAGTTACAACCTCCCAATAATTATAGTGGTTTTATGTAAAGTTTGCTTTACGTGAAGTACATTGAGTGTTACAACGAAACGAAGACGTCATTAATGACTTCATACGTTTTCCTGGATGTTTGTAGTCATTCAACATTCTTTGACATTTTGATGGTTCGAATGTCCACTCTAACAAAATTTTAAAATACAACCAGTCTTTATATACATAAATTCTTATTATTAATTAATTTCATGCATTTTGAGAATTCGAATTTATGTTTTACTGATAACTAAATATCCGTTTGATCAATTAATTGTTTTATATATACCTGCGAATTTGTTCTAAACTTTTCATAAATGAGTTTTCCAGTGTATACACTTTCACTACTTTTATAGCATTTAGTACTTCTTGAGTTAATTTTAATCGTTTATCAGTCATAGTAGCTGTTTTTATTCGCAATTTCGCTGCTACTTTTCCCAAGAGAGCTAAAATCGAAAGGTACTTTTAAAACTATAAACGTTTATTATAAGAAAGCTATAAAATTAATACTCTACAGTAGACAAACAGAACGACTTTCTCGTTTAACTTTTTAGTTTATTAATGATGTACCTAATTTTTTACAAAAAAGAAAAACGAAAAAGGAAAATTTACCTAAATATTGACGCGATATTTACAATTTATCCCACTACCTCATTGTTTCGTAAACGAAAATAATAAAAATTACAATTTTGACCGGAATTTGTAAAAATAAAATCCCAGCAGAAATAAATTTACTAGGTATTTTAATTGATATTACAAATTTAATTGTAATAATTAAGAGACTTGAAANAAAAAAACATGTCAAAATTGTAATTATTACAAGTTAGCTAATAAATTCAATTATTTCTACGGCAAATTTAGTCATTTACATTCGAAAATTGCAATTTTTGCATTGCCATAAATTTAGTTTTCTCCGTGCATTTCGCATAAAACACTTACCTTGTACTGGAATAAGGAGAACCAAAAAACCAACTCCAGCAAAGGCGGAAACGCCAATTTGAAGATAAATTATATAAGTCATTACTCCAACGTGTATTACACCAATCCACAAATCGTGAGCATATTGCGGGGCAGCATTGAAACATTGAACGTCCTTTGTTATTAATGTAATCGCATGGCCGCTAGTAAACTTTAAAGTTGAAGCAGTGCTTAATCTTAACGATTTTCTATATATTAATCCACTTAACGCAATTTTAATTTTCAAAACAAATTGATGAATATAAAACATTTGATTATGCATGAATAAAGTCCAACAAAATGTACTGAATAAAAATATAAATGCATAAAACAGAGCCTCTTCCCTTTCCATTTTTTCTGCTTTGTTAGGGTCGAAATAAGAAATCATTTTTCCAACTGATAATGGCTTTACAACCCTACAAACAAAATTAAAACGGTTATATGTATTAGTTAAAACAGACATTGAGGAATTAATTGGTTTTAAATTTACTCATATCCTTTCAAGGATCTCATAGTGATGCTTGATATACAATAAGGTTATCAAGACCAAATTTAATTTTCACATTAGGAACGAAATTAAGAAAGTCATTTATTATACATATTTAAGAGATACGTACAGAATCGGTGGAAGGTAATTCGGAGGTAGGAATTGTAATGCGTAGGAAAGTAGGGCAGAGTGTAGAAAGTTATTTACAAAAAAGTGATAGGATAGTCATGGTTAAATTAAAGTCGAAGCCGGTAAAAACGGTATTAGTGCAGGTCTACATGCCTACATCATCTTACAGTGATGAAGACGTAGAAGCGGTTTATGCAGATATAGAAGACGTGTTAAGTTTAGTGAAAGGGCAGGAAAATTAAATAGTGGTAGGAGACTTTAACGCAGTAATAGGTGAGGGTAAAGTGGATGCAATAGCAGGTTCTTTTGGATTAGGCAATAGAAATGATAGGGGAGAAAGGCTGATAGAGTTTTGCGAAAAGCATAACTTAACCGTCGCGAATACTTTATTTAACCATCACGTTAGGAGGCACTATACGTGGAAGATACCAGGTGATTTAGAGAGATATCAGTTAGATTACATACTTGTTAGGCAAAGATTTAAAAATCAAGTGAAGGACTGTAGGAGTTATCCAGGAGCAGATATAGATAGCGATCATAATTTAGTAGTTAATAAGACCAATCTTAAATTGAAAATTCTGAAAAAGAGGGAAGGTAGAAGACGTCTTGACTTAGAAAAGCTAAAATGTAACGAAACGCGTGATAGGCTAGATAAAAGGACAGACGAAATACTAAAGGCGGCTGGAGAAAGGGATGTCAGGGACATAGAGACAGAATGGAACTGCATCAAAAAACATGCCTAAAGTCAGCAGTTGCAAATGTACTAGGTCTTAAACGAAACGAAAGTAGGAAACCCCGGATAACAAATGAGATTTTGGGATTACTAGAAGAAAGGCGAAAATACAAAAACAGGACAGACGAAGAAGGGCGAGAAAGATATAAGGTTATAAAGTGGGAAATAGTTAGGAAGTGTAAGGCAGCTAAGGAACAGTGGATTGATAGGATGTGTAAAGAAGTAGAAGAAAAGTTTGAAGTAGGCAAAACCGATGAGGCGTATAATATAATTAAAAGAGAATTACAGTAGTAATAATATAAGAAACGAGACAGAGGTCATTTTGATAGAAAATGAGGAAAAGGCAGATAGGTGGAAAGAATATTTAGAGAACCTATACGCATTCCCTGAGTTAGGAGATATATTAGAGAAGAAAGATAGTGTGGAGGTAGATGAGCTAGGTTATCCCATAATGAGAGAAGAGTTCGATGTAGCATTAAAAAATTTAAAGAATAATAAGGCGCCAGGTGTAGATGGGATACAGGGGTAATTCTAAAACATGCAGGACAAGAGGTTAGAGTTCGTATTTTTAAGCTAGTTAGTCTCATTTACGAATCAGGGAAAGTTCCAGAGGATTATAAACGGAACGTGGTGGTAACCATACCTAAAACAATTAGTTTAACTTCCCATGCGTCAAAAATCTTCAGTAGAAATATACAGAGTAGGATGGAAGAACTTTTAGCGGAAGATCAATTTGGGTTTAGAAGAATAAGAGGAACGCGGGAGGCCATTCTAGCTTTACGTGTAACATTAGAGAATACGATGAAAATAGGAGAGTGCATACATAGGGTTTGTAGATTTAGAAAGAGTTTTTAGTAGAGATTAGTTACAAAGATAAAAGAGTGATACTTAGTTTGTATAAAGAACAAAAGGCAGTTATAGCGTTAGGGTTGCTACGTAGAGAAGTAAATATTAGGAAGGGAGTCAGACAGGGATGCACACTGTCACCGCTACTTTTTAATCCATACATCGAAGACGAGATCAACATCATTCAAGTCAAGTACAACTGTAGGGATAGATATAAAAGCCAATAAACAATTCTCAAGTAAAAAAATACAAGTTTGACTTGTACTGGTTGCGTCTTTTTAATAGAAACACATCAAAATAATAATTCCCATTAAGTTAATGATAATTTTTTATTGTTTACTCATTTAATCAAGTAAACTTGGCAGCATTTTTATTCTAATTTTATCGAGGGAGTCATTATTATGTTTTTTCTGAGACTTGGTCAGATTATATCAAAGAGAAAAAAGAAATAAATGTTGCGTTCTATTTTTATTATAGAAATTCATTAAGTGCTACAACAGGCAAATCTCTGGCCTTACACACGGGAGCAATCATAAAATTTTGATTGTCCCAATTATAGTAAACTTACATGAGAACAGTTTTTACCAGGAAGACGATAATTCCGTATGCCATGTACTCTAGGCCGAACATTTTAAATAGGCACACAATTATGGGCAGTTTCTTCTCCTTCGCCTTCTTCCATTCTTCTTCCATTCGTTCTCCAAGGTTTCCTGATTTATAACCGTCCAATACTTCATAAATATCGCGTTCATAAATTCCTCGTACCACTCCTTTTTTAAAAATTTGACGAGTAAAACTAAAAATAAAAAATAAATCATTTCGAGTGCTTTTATAAAGTATTAATGAAAAGTAGCAACAGAAAATACATAGTAAATATTTAAAAAAAGATAGTACGTCTATCTATACTTGCGTACACGTTATGTACTCGTATTTACCTACATATTATAACGTTTTTTTCGGTGTCCGTTAAAAATGAAAAAAAAAATTCAACAGAATCAAAAAAAGACACGTGGGCAATTAATTCCTCATTAAATGCTTATAATGTGCCCTAATGAGTAATTAAATAGCCATTTTTTTAAAAATTACCTCTCTGCTACCTTAGGTTACTAGAGCATGGGCAATTATTTAAACAATAAACAAAGTAATTAAATTCTCATTAAATGTTTTAAAAACGGACCAGTCACAAATTAAATGCACCTATAATTTTTCCAATAAATAAGACTGTTGACAAATATGGGAGTTAAAAACAGGTGTAATTCATGTACTGTTTCGAGGTTCAATAAAGACTAAGCATTTATTTTCTCATTAGAGCACTTAATTAGCTTTTAATTCATAGCTTAAACCTATTTCTGGTCTCTTTTGTATGTCAACGTACGTCCAAGTCGCGAAATCTTTTATTTACAGAAAAAAAAAATAACAAGAGTATTTAATTCCTAACGGGTCTATTTCAAAAGCATTTAATGAGCATCTATTTACTGTGTAAGCAAAAAAGCTAATTTCATTCCGTCCCTGTTCAGCTAACTTAATCATAAGCTAGCAGAGCAGTAGTTTTTGAAAAAATGCCTGGATGATTGTCCATGTGTCTGTGTTTGATTCTACTGACTTTGTACACATACCAATCATTTTAAAAGCGTTAAAAATTCTGAATTATACAGGAAGGTTTGTTGATTTAGAAATTTTATAGCGGTATATTATGATAGTA
>NW_020438873.1:130871-139804 GCF_000699045.2 Agrilus planipennis | reverse complement strand
GGTCTGTATCAGACGTCATGCTGCGGAGCTATGAATTTTCAAACGCGCCCATGCTCGTGAGCGCAAAATTTTCAAATTTGACCTTTCGAAGCCCGTAGCTGGAGAACGGTAGGACTTATCGGAAAAATTCTTTCACAGACGGATGCCCCGGCTCAGTGCGAACATTATAGGACATGTGCGGTCGAAATCTGTGCCGATCCAAAATTCAAAATTTTCAAAATTTTTAATGTTTTATTTTCTTTCGAAATTAAGTTTTTCCTGTTCCCGACGATGCAGGCCATCCATTGGTGCAAGAATTTTTGCGCTATCTCTAATGGTTTGCCAGATATGTTCTCCTAAACATTTAATTCTCGATTTTAAAAAATAACACTAGGCCAAAGCTTTCAACAGCTATAACTTTTAAGCGAAATATCGTAGGTAGGCGCTTTTATTATCCACGCAGAGCACAGGATCTCTAGAAAATTTTAATAACACTCCCATCGATATCGGAACATTTAGTCGGAAGTTGTGCGCCATCGTGTGGACTTAGAAAAACGCCAAAAATGAAAATAGGGCAAATTGCGCAAGTTTCGTTTCGTTGGCTCTAACGCAGATCGGGAATGTGACAGTTCCGAATTATTTTCGTCGAAAACTTCTCACACTTATTGGGCTTCGAACGAGCCATCTTTCGTATGTATGACACGTCATGCTGTGGAGCTATGAGTTTTGAAACGCCGCCATGTTCGTAAGCGCAATATTTTCAAATTTGACCTTTCGAAGCCCTTAGCTGGAATACTGTTGCTGTTCAGCTGTTGAATGTCATTATTGACAGAAGCATTGCAGTGAAGGCTTTTTGAAAAAGCATGTGAAGATATGGCAAGTCAGCATAAATCACCTCTTATTGTTAGACATAGAACTCTTATCAGTTTTACGTATTTATTATCGGGATGAGGTTCCGCCAAAAAAGCGTGATTCAGAAAGGGTTCCGTAGAAAAGAAAAGTTGGGGACCGCTGGACTAGACAATGGTCATCAATTGCCCTGAAAGCCTCAGCTGTTGATGATATTTAGCGCCTTAGTGCGTATATAGGTAATGAATGTCCACTTTTGGAAGATGAGAAAAATTCGAAAAGTTAGGAGTTTCAGGTATACCTTCAAAGTGTCAGAGAAATTTTGTGAATTGTTACCAATAATCTAAAATGAGAAAGGACAGTTCACCCAACACATCGATCAACGTTAGGCGTTTCCGAAATAAACGATTACATTCTTAAGCGCTCGCCATCCGCAAAGACTTTTACGAAATGACCCCGTTATTTATAATTTTACACGAAAGATACTCTACCAGTGTATAATTGGTTGGTTCTTTAATATTATGTAATTTTGTTACGTCTAAAATTTTGACCTAGCCAGCAAGTCAAATCAACAAAAAAAGGAATGCATTAGGTATGCTACTAACTATTTTTACTTACCTATATGTAGATAAATTATGAAATAAATCAGTAAAAACTACAAAACTAAACATCAATGCTTCTTAACATCCAAATAACAGTATAAATACTACGTCCGCATGAAAAGTTACTATGGAAAATATCACGGAACCTTGTCAATATACAGCATTTTTATTTTTTGCAATACTTTTTATGTCGGTACCTACATTAAATTTGCATTATATGAATTGAACATTTTATTTTTCCTGCATGAAGCTAACACCTAACTGGATAATTACTGTAATACATTTGTAATAAAAAAATACGAATTGCTATCAAATTCATACGTCTGACCGACTGCAATAATAACTTTTGTATGTGTATGCCTACTATTTTAAAATATTATAGATTATCCTAACTAATATTATAAATGCGAATGTCAATTTGTTTGTTTGTTTTTTTACGCCTTAATTATTCAACCGATCAGCATGAAATTTTGCACAAACATTGTTAGAGGTATAGAAAAGAGCACTGGGTACCTTTTATCTAGAAAAAATACTATTCCCGAAGGATAGAAAAATTAGTCTCATATGGTGATCGATGATCTTTAGCAGGTATTTAGGACATTAATGCAAGCGGAGCAGCGGGTAGAACCTAGTTATTTATATTAATATATAGACGTCGAAACTTCTGGGCCACTTATTATAAAAAAGGCGAATGAAACTTATCCGATTGTGACAATTTTGTTTCTGATTATCTTAAAGTATCATAATTTGCGGCTAATTCATTCATATGTCATCATCATAAGGTCGTCAGTTCTAAGACTGGTTGGACACGCACCGCCACTCCTTCCTATCTTTAGTTTTCGCATTTGCCTGAAACTAGAACATCCCACATTCTTAACTATTTGCGAACAGTAACCTAATCTAGGTCTACCTCTACGCCTTCTAACTCCCGTTTCCGCCACTTATCTATCTCGCCTATTTTTTTATTGACTTCCATAGGGTCCTCTGTTCTCCTATTCTTTCTTATACTTCTTCATTTCTAACCTTCTCTATCCACTGTGTCCTCATCATTCGCTTGTAACACCACACTTCGCACCCATACAGCACCACGCTCTAAATATACACCTTTAACAAACTTTTTCGAATTTCTAAATTAACCGTTCGCGAGCATAGAAGTGACTTCTTTTTATTGAAGGCGACTCGACCCTGCGCTATCCGCCGCTTCATATCCCTACTATTCCTTCCGTCCTGACTTATCTGACTTCCTAGCTACTTAAAATCAGCCACTTCTAATTTTTCGTCTCCTATCTTTACATTCGCTCTTTCCCTAGTTTTTCTTCCCTTGCATACCACTATTTTTATTTTACTCTTGTTTATTTTCATACAATACTGCTTCAATTTTATTTAAAACTATCTCTAACTCGTCCTTGCTAGATGTTAATATTGCTATATCTTCTGCAAATCTAAGGATACTAATCTTTTGCCCCTATATATCTATTTATCCAGTTATACTGTCTTTAATGATGTTGATCGCATCTTCGATGTATAGATTAAGGAGTAGTACTAGTGACAAATTGAGAACAAAGGCATCACCTTTTGAAAAATATAAGGGAATTAAGACAAACTCCTTCAGCCTTGTTTCTATGCTGTGCTGCAATTTAAAGCTTTTGAGTGGTTATCAAATATGTCACATCATGAGTCTTTTGTTGCAGAGGAAGAAGAAACGTTACATAGTGTTTTGGATACGGAAAAAATTATATCCGAAGTTGAAATAAGAAAATTGCCGTTTTACTAATCTCTGAATCATTTTAGGATGGAACCAATGTTGTTTCTTCTGCTTCCTTTTTTTAATAAATAGAATATGCAATAGTTTTTAGATGCATAGGTCATTTTAGTATCATAAAAAACAGATAAGTTTTAATTCGATATTTACTAACAGGTAGAATTTATTTCATGAATAAGTGAATAACACTATAGGGTTGTTCGGAAAGTCATTTCGTTTTTTCTTGTGGAAATGAAAAACAGTTTTCGTATAATAAACAAATACTTTATTAAATTATATATTGACCGTTCTGGTCCAACACCTTTTGCCATCTTTCTGGTAGTAGCATAATTCCACGCTCATAAAAAAAAACTGATCGAGGAGGTTTTTGACCTCCTCATTTGAGGTGAAGGTTTTACCGCCTAAAAAATTTTGGAGTGACCGGAACAAATAATAATCCGATGGTGCCAGGTCTGGAGAATATGGTGGGTGTAGCATTGTATCCCATTCAAGCTGTAAAAGCTTTTGGCGAGTGACCAAACTTGTGTGAGGTCTCGCGTTGTCTTGGTGAAACACTACACCTTTCCTGTTGATTAGTTCTGACCTTTTCTGTTGAAGTGCATCATTCAGTTTGTCCAGCTGATGACAGTAGACTTCCGAATTAATCGTTGTGTTATCCGGTAAAAGCTCAAAAAAAACGATTCCTTTAAAATCCCACCAAACAGACAGCATCACCTTTTTTTGGTGAATATCGGCTTTGGAAATGGTTTGAGCCGGTTCATCTTTTTTGCTCCATGACCTCTTCCGTTTGACGTTGTTGTATATAACCCATTTTTCGTCCCCAGTGATGATGCGCTTCAAAAACGGATCATTTTCGTGACGTTTAATAAGCGAATCGCAGACATCAATGCGGCGATACAGATTTCTCTCTGTGAGAATATGGGGAACCCATACATCGAGCTTCGAGGATAATCCCAGGCCTTTCAAGTGGTCATAAACTGTTGAATTAAAAGGGCACCAACCAAAAACTACTGCGTAGAATTAATTGGAANAAAAGGTTGAAATCATAACAACAAAAGAAAATAAAAATGTAATATTTGATTACCAATTTTTTCTGTTTTCGAAACTACTCATCGGATTTCAAAAATTATTTCACCAATATATAGAGTAAACCTTCAGGATAAACATATTAGCCTCTTTATTATTTCGGTATTCGTGGAGACCAGTTTTGCGATATCAAAACTCATTTATAAATTAAAGCCCTTAATTTTGTCATTTTGGTTACTAACTTCACGAACTCAAGCGGAAAACGTGTCTAAAAAAGCTGACAACTTTTCCGAACATTTTTCATATGAAACACATAAGAAATGAAACACTTACAAAAATGTAATAACACTAAGAAAATTTGCGTTTGCTCTTGGGTTGGTTTCTCTTTTAAAATCCAGATACTCCTTCATTTTTCACATCAATACAAGGAACTCCTTTTAATACAGTGCACCATTAACACCTTTGCAACATAAGTGGTTAATAATACGGAAATATAAAATTTAAATATGATTTAAATCTGTGGTGTGTTTTGTTTTTTCAATATTTGCATGTTACAATTTACAATAAGATAAGTAAATTGTTCTTCAAAAGTTAAATTTATTACATCTCCACTCTACTTCAAGTAAATGTTTGTGTACAGCATTGTTTCTTGTTTAGTTACAGTCCCTAAATTAATAATAAGCAACCTCAGTGTTAAACATTTTTAAATGATATAGCAACAATTTTTAGACATGTAAACGACGTCGTTTTTATCTGGTTCTTGTTAACTCCGAGTTATGACAGGATGATTTTCAGTACGAGGTCTATTCAAAAAGTATCGCGCATTTTGTATTTCCGCGGGCTACGTATATACGATTTTTGTGGCGTTATGTTGGTACTCATGTCTCTTCACTTATACCGACAAGTTCGGTCGTGTTAAATGTTCAGTTAATTTTTGACATCTGCCTCGCTTGCACTTGTTTTGGCTCGTCTTCTGTTTTTGCTTATTCCAAAAAATGGATCAGAGAATCTGTATGTAATTTTGTGTGAACAACAAAATTAAGTGCGCAGACGCATTCCGAATGTTGACTGTGGCATATGGTGAAGCTATCTTGGCCCGAAGTAACGTTTATCGATGGTACAAAATGTTCTCAGAGGGCCAAGAAGATGTGAACGACAAAGAGCGTAACGGACGCCCGAGCACATTAACAACCGACGAAAACATTGACGCAGTGAACAAAATAGTATTGACCAATCGTCGAATCACCGTTAGAGAAGTTCCTGAGGACCCAAATACATCGATTGGCTTCTCCCTTTCGATTTTTACCAAAACCCAATCATGGGTTTATGGTTATAACGTGTAAACCAAAGCTCAATAATCCCAATAGAAGCTGCCGTACGAGCCAAGACCGAAAAATGCGCGCCAAGTTAGATCGAATATGAAGGCTTTGCTTACAGTTTTCTTCGATTGCAGGGGTGTGGTGCATCATGAGTTCCTGTCACAGAGTAGAATGGTCAATAAGTCACAGGGTAGAATGGTCAATAAGGAATATTACCTGCAAGGCATGCGCAATTTGCTCGAAGCAATCCGCCAGAAACACTCGGATTTGTGGAAGAACCAAAATTGGCTTTTGCATCATGATAACGCCTCTGCTCACACATCTTTGCTTGTGCGCGAATTTTTTGCCGAAAACAACACAGTAATAGTGCCGCAACCATCGTATTCCCCAAACCTGGCCCCCTATGACTTTTCCTTTTTCCCGAAACTGAAGAGGACCATGAAAGGACTAAGTTACGCTACGCTACGATTTTGGATGATAAAAACTCATCAAAGGAGGGGCTGAACAAGATCACAAAAAATTATCTATTGAGGATTTGAGGATTTGAAAAAACCTTGGCACGTGTGTATAATATATGGTGGGGATTACTTTGAAGGGGGCATAATAGATATTCATGAATAAATAAATAATTTTTGAAAAAACACAAAATTCGTACTTTTTGAACAGACCTCATATACCACTTGATATTCGGGTTTGATGACCGTGGTCTAATCGAAGATTTTTTCGTCGCCAATAATTCGACGTTTCGCCAACAACAACAACAAATAACACTAAGCCAAAGCTTTCCACAGCCATAACGTTTAAACGAAATCATTAAATTTTATTATCCACACAGAGCACAGTGTCTCTACAAAATTTTGATAACACCTCCTTCGACATCGGACCATTCAATCGAAAGTTATGGGTCATCCTGTGGACTCAAGAAAACGCCAAAAATAAAGATACGGCAAATTGTGTGAATTTCGTCAGCTCTAGCGCAAACCAGGAATGTGATAGTTCGGAATTGTTTTCGTCAAAAACTTCTCACACTTATTGGGTTTCGAACGAGCCATGTTTCGTATGTATGAGACGTCATGCAACGGAGCTATGAATTTTCAAACGCGACTATGTTCGTGAGCGCAATATTTTCAAATTTGACTTTTCAAAGCCCGTAGTTTGAGAGCAGTAGGACTTTTCGGAAAAATTCTTTCGCAGACGGATGCCCCGGCTCAGTGCGAACATTATAGGACAGTGCGGTCGAAATCTGTCCCGATCAAAAATTCAAAATTTTCAAAATTTTTAATGTTTTATTTTCTTTCGAAATTAAGTTTTTCCTGTTCCCGACGATGCAGGCCATCCATTGGTGCAAGAATTTTTGCGCTATCTCTAATGGTTCGCCAGATATGTTCTCCTAAACATTTAATTCTCGATTTTAAAAAATAACACTAGGCCAAAGCTTTCGGCAGCTATAACTTTTGAACGAAATGTCGTAGGTAGGCGCTTTTGTCATCCACGCAGAGCACATGATCTCTAGAAAATTTTAATAACACCCCCATCGATATCGGACCATTCAATCGGAAGTTGTGAGCCATCTTGTGGACTCAGAAAAACGCTAAAAATGAAAATAGAGCAAATTGCGTGAATTTAGTCGTCTCTATAGGAGACCAGGAATGCGACAGTTCCGAACTCTTTTTGTCAAAAACTTCCCACCCTTTTTGGGCTTCGAACGATCCAAGTTTGGCCTGTATCAGACGTCATGCTGCGGAGCTATGAATTTTCAAACGCGCCCATGCTCGTGATCGCAATATTTTTAAATTTGACTTTTCGAAGCCCGTAGCTGGAGAACGGTAGGACTTTTCGAAAAAATTCTTTCACAGACGGATGCCCCGGCTCAGTGCGAACATTATAGGACATGTGCGGTCGAAATTTGTCCCGATCAGAAATTCAAAATTTTCAAAATTTTTAATGTTTTATTTTCTTTCGAAATTAAGTTTTTCCTGTTCCCGACGATGCAGGCCATCCATTGGTGCAAGAATTTTTGCGCTATCTCTAATGGTTTGCCAGATATGTTCTCCTAAACATTTAATTCTCGATTTTAAAAAATAACACTAGGCCAAAGCTTTCAACAGCTATAACTTTTAAGCGAAATATCGTAGGTAGGCGCTTTTATTATCCACGCAGAGCACAGGATCTCTAGAAAATTTTAATAACACTCCCATCGATATCGGAACATTTAGTCGGAAGTTGTGCGCCATCGTGTGGACTTAGAAAAACGCCAAAAATGAAAATAGGGCAAATTGCGCAAGTTTCGTTTCGTTGGCTCTAACGCAGATCGGGAATGTGACAGTTCCGAATTATTTTCGTCGAAAACTTCTCACACTTATTGGGCTTCGAACGAGCCATCTTTCGTATGTATGACACGTCATGCTGTGGAGCTATGAGTTTTGAAACGCCGCCATGTTCGTAAGCGCAATATTTTCAAATTTGACCTTTCGAAGCCCTTAGCTGGAATACTGTTGCTGTTCAGCTGTTGAATGTCATTATTGACAGAAGCATTGCAGTGAAGGCTTTTTGAAAAAGCATGTGAAGATATGGCAAGTCAGCATAAATCACCTCTTATTGTTAGACATAGAACTCTTATCAGTTTTACGTATTTATTATCGGGATGAGGTTCCGCCAAAAAAGCGTGATTCAGAAAGGGTTCCGTAGAAAAGAAAAGTTGGGGACCGCTGGACTAGACAATGGTCATCAATTGCCCTGAAAGCCTCAGCTGTTGATGATATTTAGCGCCTTAGTGCGTATATAGGTAATGAATGTCCACTTTTGGAAGATGAGAAAAATTCGAAAAGTTAGGAGTTTCAGGTATACCTTCAAAGTGTCAGAGAAATTTTGTGAATTGTTACCAATAATCTAAAATGAGAAAGGACAGTTCACCCAACACATCGATCAACGTTAGGCGTTTCCGAAATAAACGATTACATTCTTAAGCGCTCGCCATCCGCAAAGACTTTTACGAAATGACCCCGTTATTTATAATTTTACACGAAAGATACTCTACCAGTGTATAATTGGTTGGTTCTTTAATATTATGTAATTTTGTTACGTCTAAAATTTTGACCTAGCCAGCAAGTCAAATCAACAAAAAAAGGAATGCATTAGGTATGCTACTAACTATTTTTACTTACCTATATGTAGATAAATTATGAAATAAATCAGTAAAAACTACAAAACTAAACATCAATGCTTCTTAACATCCAAATAACAGTATAAATACTACGTCCGCATGAAAAGTTACTATGGAAAATATCACGGAACCTTGTCAATATACAGCATTTTTATTTTTTGCAATACTTTTTATGTCGGTAGCTACATTAAATTTGGATTATATGAATTGAACATTTTATTTTTCCTGCATGA
>NW_020438873.1:119825-129035 GCF_000699045.2 Agrilus planipennis | reverse complement strand
CTGCTTATCGCTCTCCATATTTAAAAGGGCACCAACCAAAAACTACTGCGTAGAATTAATTGGAATTTTTCACACACAAGCCTTGCTATATGAGCTCTCAAAGCATATAAAAATTATACGGCTTAAATATGAAGTTGGGTGCAAAAGAATACAATTAAATCCTCTGTCGGGAAAAAACGAAATGACTTTCCGAACAACCCGATAATTGGCGATAACGAAACGAAAAATACAAAATGCTATTCATTAAATGCCTACAGATGAAAAAACAAACTGTGCAATTACAATGAGGAAATGGGGAAATATATAAAGAAAATTAATTTTACCTCAATAATATAATTTACAGGTAACACAAATGCTATTTGGTGTTTAACTGTTAAAGTGAAAATAACAACAATTAATTAAGAAAGAATTTCTGCAATTCTGAATGTTAATTCTGATAAGTCAGGTACAGAACTATCTAATCGACTAACTAATTTTTCGTAAAAAGTTAATCGTTTCGTTCATTCAAACGGGAAAGCTTTTGCGGTCACGGTTGATAAATGCTAAATAAGGATTAAGAGTTAAGACAAAAAATAAGAGAAAAAGGATGAGGAATAAAATTGAAAAGCTAATACTCGATATGATGTTAACCGTCAATATAAAATAACCCTCATTAGAGTGATTAGTTGTCCATGCTCAGCAGAGATGTGATTTATTTGAAACACTTGCATTTAAAATTGAAATACAAAATAAAAAATACCTATTTTTATCTTACATTTAAATACTTCTTTGAGAAAAGCAAAATACATTTCCAAACGTATATCTATTTGTAAAATGCAAAATACATTTTTGCCTTTAAAAGTAAAGTAAAGTAAAAAAGCAAACAAAGAGACATTCTATAAATACCTTCTAATTCTTTAACTGAAGAGAGCCCAAATAATTCTAAACTCCTTGGAAATGGATAATGTAAAATATTGGATCATCGATATTGTTTTTCGGGTTCATTGTCATGGTCCATGGAATTTTGAAGTTCCAAATTGATATCAGCACCTGCCAAATCACTACTTATCGTACCTTTAGCAAGAAACTACGAAATACTATGAATTACGACAAAACAGTGCGCAAAACAATACCAAGAAATTTTGGTGCCATTTGTTTTCTTTTAAATTAACAAATTTCCTATCGAATACAGTACAATTCCTTCAAATTCGCGATGATTGTAAAACATTTTTTCTTTTTTATTATAAATAATTTTTTTAATATACTTTTGACTAAGTAAATTTACGCGTACCATGACCATATTGTTCGTATAATTGTCAATTATCAATTTTTTTTAAAATTTTACAATTCCGCGATCACCGTACTTTCAATGTCACCGACACCTCGCCTATAAGTAAGTACTATTAGTATCGGACTTGCTACCATTTAGACGCGAAACCTTAATAGGTAATTAAGGAAAAAACACAGTTTGGTCCACATTTATTTAAGTTTATGGAGCAGAAATGTATGTAGTGATTAACAAAACAAAACACAGTTTGGTAAATATTTATTTTTAGTTTATGTGTTTAAAATTGTTTTTGTTGTTTCAACTATAAAATTCATATTAACCCCGCACGTTTTAACATTCGACTCTAATCTCGAGTTAGAAAAATTAGGTTAAATAGTTTAGAATAAATGTAAAACAAGAGAACGAAAAGTGTTCGAGTTAGAAAGGATTTTGAGTTACAGAAGTTCGGGTTAGAGAAGTTTCGACTGCTTTTTATTTAATGTAAAATAGGCGATGGGCTGCTTTTTTGTTCAATGTTTGTCATGTCGAAGTAAAAAGATCTGAAAAGATCCAAAAATCTTCAAAAACTAGAAAACTATTACAGCTTTTAAAATCTGAAGGCAACCTATTTACAACAACACACTTTTACGGCAAATCTCTAGGTATTGATCAGCAAAACAAAACACAATTTGGTAAATATTTATTTTAAGTTTATGTGTATGAATTTCTTTTTGTTGTTTTAACTATAAAATTCATATTAACCCCGCACGTTTTAACATTCGATGAAATAAACTGTCACTGTTGGCCTTCAAAACGTTCGGATCATCATATTCAATTACTCTTCCGCTATCTATAACCATGATTTTATCGGCATTCATTACCGAACTTAATCTGTGGGCTATTGTTAAAACAGTGCAATTTTCAAATCGGCTCTTTACAATTTTTTGGATTAATGCGTCTGTTTGTGGATCCATATTAGCTGTCGGTTCGTCAAGGACTAAGATGTTGTTGTGTTTTAAAATAGATCTTGCAAAACAGATTAGTTGTCTCTGCCCAGCACTGAAGATCGACCCTCCTTCAGGAATTTCCGTATCGATGCCTTTCTTAAAATTGCTAATCGTCGATTTCATTTCAACTTTTTCTAACGCATCCCAAATATCTGCGTCTGTACTTTTTCCTTTTGGATCGACATTGTCTCTTAACGTTCCCGGGAATAAAATTGGATCTTGTGGGATAATTGATATGCTGTTTCTTATGTATTCGTTGCTCACATTTCTTATATCGACGTCGTCTATTAAAATTTGTCCTTCTACATCATAGAGCTTAAAAATAACCGCAATTATAGATGATTTGCCAGCACCACTTCGGCCAACAATTCCAATTTTTTGTTGCGGTTCGATTGTAAAATTAAGATCATTCAGTACGTTATTACTATCCGCTTTATATCGTAAAGAGACTTTTCTAAATTCAATTTTTCCTTTATTTGGCCACTCTTTCGGGCGATTTCCTGAATCTGTTTCACTTTCGATGGTTTCAAATTCTAATACGCGTTGAACGTTAGTCATTTTAGTCTCTAATTCGGCCCAATTACAAATGCCCCTTTGCAAAATACCCGTTAACAAAAAGGACTGGGTGATTGCTAATCCTACGTTTCCCGCAAATTCTCCTGTAAAAGAATATTACAATGGTCATATACTCATTAAGTACCTGTAAGTACTAAAGCTATCCGATGTACTAAACTAAATCTTAAAAATAACGTCTTTCCGTTCAATCAAGCGACAACCAACAGTAGATTTTCCTTCATACATTCTTTTATCATGGAGAGCAGCTATTAGTACAGGATCCCTGGTACATTTTTGCACTTAATTACTATCAAGCTAATTTTTCCTTGAGTAGCTTCATTTTGATGAGACGCCCAACAACTTCTTGTAAGTAACTTTGATTGTGGTATCTAACAGAGGTACCAAGGATAAAATATGTCGGTTTGATGATTCTCAAAAATTTATTACTAACTGGGGTTTTTTGTGTTTAATCTCAAGATGATTATCTAAATTATTCGAAAAAATATTTGTCCTACAAAATCTATGGTTTGATCAAAGAGTTCTCTCTTTCCAACAAGTACTGATAACAAGGTAATTATAAATAATTACTTAGATAATATTTATATAATTTAATAGTCACATTGTCCTACAAATTGCGTATCAAAGTTTCTTACAAGAAGTTGTTGGGCGTCTCATCAAAATGAAGCTACTCACGGAAAATTAGCTTGATAATAATCAAGTGCAAAAATGTACCAGGGATCCTGGACTATATAGCTTCCGATGTGCACAGTAGTATGTCCTAGCATAGCACCTATCATAGCGGACAACCTATCCTGTCACCATTAGTGCGAACGTACTCTAATGCTTACCCACTTATTAATACCACACATTTCTGGCAATCTCATTTCTCCGAAAAAACATTTTAAAGACCAAAAAAACATCTCACGAAAAACTCACATCGTGTTGTTTACATATTAAAAGACGAAAGCAACACTTAATTTACTACAAACATGAAAATAAATGAATGCTCTTGCACCATAGTGTAACTTAAAGCGACAGTGTGGAACTTTTTCCACCATAATCTAACATCTCGCTTTGCGCAATTTAATTAGGGAATCCACTCTCACTATAATCCAACCTGAACCCTCCATAGCGTATTAGAATTTTAATCTAGTGCCACAACCACCACCACAACCTATCTGTTACCCTACGACGACTGAATGTTGATCTTCAACAACTTTTAATTCAAAATTCCAACAGCATTTTCGATATAGTAAATAATCCTAATAAGTCACAGTTCCGGCAATTTATTAAACATTCAAATAGTTATCTACTTGTAGAATGTTGTAATATCTGACATATTAATTATTATTACAAGCCTAATACCTACGTTAGAACCATATTGTACAGGGAAGTGACGTAGTGATGTGATAATGATGTTGATAAACTTACCCTTTGCAAAAAAGAAAAAATAACAGATAATCGTTGATAAGAACAAAAACCCTGTTAAATCTGCAAATAAGCCTAAGGCTCTTGAAGTCGCAAGACCCATATACGTCGCCGAATTGTAAATATCCTGTCGTTCATCAAAAACATTCTTCATACAATTTTGAGCTTTGTTGGATCGTATTGTTAGAAGACCTTCCATTGAAGCGTTCACATGACCAACAACTGAATTTCTTGCTAAAATGTGAATATTGAAGATTTTATTAGTTTCCTAAACTTTACAACGTTTTTACATTTACAATTAAACTATTAGAAATGCTTAATGACGTTTTTCAGTAAAATTTTAAGTTTCATGGGTTTGTTATGGTGTGAAAACTAATGTGACGAGACAGTGGTACATTGCACAAGTTTCGTCTTAATTTCAATCAACTATTTACGAAGGTTTTGAAACAAAGGATCCTACTAGATCCTTGCGGAAAATAGCTCTGCCAAACTCTTAAACTTTGGATTCTGGTACTTCTCGACCTGTTAATCTAATTTTCATCATCATCATAAAGTGGTCAATGCTAAGACTAGTTGGACACGCACCTCCACTCTTTCGTATCCTGAGCCAAACTCAGCATTTCCCCAAAACTAGAACAATCCTTATCCTTAACTATTTGCGAACAGTAATCTAATCTAGGCCTAGCTCTACCCCTCCTAACTCCCGTTTCTGCCTCTAATATGTTTCTGACTAGACCTTCCCGCCTGAGAAGGTGTCCTACCAACCTATCTCGTCTATTTCTTATTGACTTCCATAATCTTCTGTTCTCCTATTCTTTCTAACACCACATTTTGAACCTTATAATGTCTGAAGTCGTAAAAATTCATCTTTTTAAGATATGATATATGATAAGTATACATATATTCATATATTATGGATGTGTCATAGTTTCAGAGTAGGAATAGTAACTCTGCAAAAGTGTAGTACACTTTCCCCATGAGTACACCATGACGTTGAGGCGTACCTACTACAGTTTTGCAGAGATCATCTCTCGTCCGAAACCATGACACATGCATAATATGTAATGCACTTAGATATAATAATGACCAAGTATATGCAAATGATATATGTATTCTTGAACCTATTTAATACGTATAATAGGTATAATTATATCTTGGAAGTCCTTACGAAAACTTAATGCAACCATTTCTGAAAAAGAGGAATTTTTACGACAAGTGAAGCGTCCATAGATTCAGAATGTTTGACAGAGGGCTATTTCCCATAAGGATCTAGCGGGGTCCTTTGAAAATTTAAAATTTCTTTTTAGGAATATTGGATTGTTTTAGCTGTTGAAACACTTTGTTTTTTGTCGTTTCAATTTTTATGTGTTGTGAATCGCTTGACAATTGCCAAAGTTATAGTAGCACAACTTGTTAAAATAAAAGCGATAAAAATAATGCTTCGNCAAAATTTTTAATATTTTATTTTCTTTCGAAATTAAGTTTTTCCTGTTCCCGACGATGCAGGCCATCCATTGGTGCAAGAATTTTTGCGCTATCTCTAATGGTTTGCCAGATATGTTCTCCTAAACATTTAATTCTCGATTTTAAAAAATAACACTAGGCCAAAGCTTTCAACAGCTATAACTTTTAAGCGAAATATCGTAGGTAGGCGCTTTTATTATCCACGCAGAGCACAGGATCTCTAGAAAATTTTAATAACACTCCCATCGATATCGGAACATTTAGTCGGAAGTTGTGCGCCATCGTGTGGACTTAGAAAAACGCCAAAAATGAAAATAGGGCAAATTGCGCAAGTTTCGTTTCGTTGGCTCTAACGCAGATCGGGAATGTGACAGTTCCGAATTATTTTCGTCGAAAACTTCTCACACTTATTGGGCTTCGAACGAGCCATCTTTCGTATGTATGACACGTCATGCTGTGGAGCTATGAGTTTTGAAACGCCGCCATGTTCGTAAGCGCAATATTTTCAAATTTGACCTTTCGAAGCCCTTAGCTGGAATACTGTTGCTGTTCAGCTGTTGAATGTCATTATTGACAGAAGCATTGCAGTGAAGGCTTTTTGAAAAAGCATGTGAAGATATGGCAAGTCAGCATAAATCACCTCTTATTGTTAGACATAGAACTCTTATCAGTTTTACGTATTTATTATCGGGATGAGGTTCCGCCAAAAAAGCGTGATTCAGAAAGGGTTCCGTAGAAAAGAAAAGTTGGGGACCGCTGGACTAGACAATGGTCATCAATTGCCCTGAAAGCCTCAGCTGTTGATGATATTTAGCGCCTTAGTGCGTATATAGGTAATGAATGTCCACTTTTGGAAGATGAGAAAAATTCGAAAAGTTAGGAGTTTCAGGTATACCTTCAAAGTGTCAGAGAAATTTTGTGAATTGTTACCAATAATCTAAAATGAGAAAGGACAGTTCACCCAACACATCGATCAACGTTAGGCGTTTCCGAAATAAACGATTACATTCTTAAGCGCTCGCCATCCGCAAAGACTTTTACGAAATGACCCCGTTATTTATAATTTTACACGAAAGATACTCTACCAGTGTATAATTGGTTGGTTCTTTAATATTATGTAATTTTGTTACGTCTAAAATTTTGACCTAGCCAGCAAGTCAAATCAACAAAAAAAGGAATGCATTAGGTATGCTACTAACTATTTTTACTTACCTATATGTAGATAAATTATGAAATAAATCAGTAAAAACTACAAAACTAAACATCAATGCTTCTTAACATCCAAATAACAGTATAAATACTACGTCCGCATGAAAAGTTACTATGGAAAATATCACGGAACCTTGTCAATATACAGCATTTTTATTTTTTGCAATACTTTTTATGTCGGTACCTACATTAAATTTGCATTATATGAATTGAACATTTTATTTTTCCTGCATGAAGCTAACACCTAACTGGATAATTACTGTAATACATTTGTAATAAAAAAATACGAATTGCTATCAAATTCATACGTCTGACCGACTGCAATAATAACTTTTGTATGTGTATGCCTACTATTTTAAAATATTATAGATTATCCTAACTAATATTATAAATGCGAATGTCAATTTGTTTGTTTGTTTTTTTACGCCTTAATTATTCAACCGATCAGCATGAAATTTTGCACAAACATTGTTAGAGGTATAGAAAAGAGCACTGGGTACCTTTTATCTAGAAAAAATACTATTCCCGAAGGATAGAAAAATTAGTCTCATATGGTGATCGATGATCTTTAGCAGGTATTTAGGACATTAATGCAAGCGGAGCAGCGGGTAGAACCTAGTTATTTATATTAATATATAGACGTCGAAACTTCTGGGCCACTTATTATAAAAAAGGCGAATGAAACTTATCCGATTGTGACAATTTTGTTTCTGATTATCTTAAAGTATCATAATTTGCGGCTAATTCATTCATATGTCATCATCATAAGGTCGTCAGTTCTAAGACTGGTTGGACACGCACCGCCACTCCTTCCTATCTTTAGTTTTCGCATTTGCCTGAAACTAGAACATCCCACATTCTTAACTATTTGCGAACAGTAACCTAATCTAGGTCTACCTCTACGCCTTCTAACTCCCGTTTCCGCCACTTATCTATCTCGCCTATTTTTTTATTGACTTCCATAGGGTCCTCTGTTCTCCTATTCTTTCTTATACTTCTTCATTTCTAACCTTCTCTATCCACTGTGTCCTCATCATTCGCTTGTAACACCACACTTCGCACCCATACAGCACCACGCTCTAAATATACACCTTTAACAAACTTTTTCGAATTTCTAAATTAACCGTTCGCGAGCATAGAAGTGACTTCTTTTTATTGAAGGCGACTCGACCCTGCGCTATCCGCCGCTTCATATCCCTACTATTCCTTCCGTCCTGACTTATCTGACTTCCTAGCTACTTAAAATCAGCCACTTCTAATTTTTCGTCTCCTATCTTTACATTCGCTCTTTCCCTAGTTTTTCTTCCCTTGCATACCACTATTTTTATTTTACTCTTGTTTATTTTCATACAATACTGCTTCAATTTTATTTAAAACTATCTCTAACTCGTCCTTGCTAGATGTTAATATTGCTATATCTTCTGCAAATCTAAGGATACTAATCTTTTGCCCCTATATATCTATTTATCCAGTTATACTGTCTTTAATGATGTTGATCGCATCTTCGATGTATAGATTAAGGAGTAGTACTAGTGACAAATTGAGAACAAAGGCATCACCTTTTGAAAAATATAAGGGAATTAAGACAAACTCCTTCAGCCTTGTTTCTATGCTGTGCTGCAATTTAAAGCTTTTGAGTGGTTATCAAATATGTCACATCATGAGTCTTTTGTTGCAGAGGAAGAAGAAACGTTACATAGTGTTTTGGATACGGAAAAAATTATATCCGAAGTTGAAATAAGAAAATTGCCGTTTTACTAATCTCTGAATCATTTTAGGATGGAACCAATGTTGTTTCTTCTGCTTCCTTTTTTTAATAAATAGAATATGCAATAGTTTTTAGATGCATAGGTCATTTTAGTATCATAAAAAGCAGATAAGTTTTAATTCGATATTTACTAACAGGTAGAATTTATTTCATGAATAAGTGAATAACACTATAGGGTTGTTCGGAAAGTCATTTCGTTTTTTCTTGTGGAAATGAAAAACAGTTTTCGTATAATAAACAAATACTTTATTAAATTATATATTGACCGTTCTGGTCCAACACCTTTTGCCATCTTTCTGGTAGTAGCATAATTCCACGCTCATAAAAAAAAACTGATCGAGGAGGTTTTTGACCTCCTCATTTGAGGTGAAGGTTTTACCGCCTAAAAAATTTTGGAGTGACCGGAACAAATAATAATCCGATGGTGCCAGGTCTGGAGAATATGGTGGGTGTAGCATTGTATCCCATTCAAGCTGTAAAAGCTTTTGGCGAGTGACCAAACTTGTGTGAGGTCTCGCGTTGTCTTGGTGAAA
>NW_020438873.1:106708-119586 GCF_000699045.2 Agrilus planipennis | reverse complement strand
CATTCAATTCTTTCCCTGGTCTAGCTTGTCCTTTGTTGCTGCCTCCTTACCCCCTTCCTGAGGCTTACATTGCCAGCTCTATGCGCACGCCACTGGTTACCGGCTTAAAGAATGAACTCCGGTAATACCTGTCCGAGCAATACTGGTGACCTTTGAATTGCTGTGTGTACAAGTTGTTGCATGACCCTACTTAAAGGCTCGAAGCAGCTCTTGTTCGAGGCCGCATCGGCTCTTTCCCTTATACTATACTCCAAGTCATTATTGCTTTGAGGTTGGTCTGTAGCTAATATAAAATTAATTAAATACTAAAAATACATACAGTATTTGCAATGTGCGTCCCCCCCTCAGATCTGCTAAGTGGACCGCATTCCGGGTGGGGACTCGCCGGTCAGCGCGTCTCCATTTCTGTTTGACCCCATTCTTCAGTCCGGCAGGCCAGTACTTTGCAGCCCAGATGTTGCGGGCTAATTTTGGCTGCTGCCCCAATCGTGTTTCCAAGGTAGAATTCCACCACCTCATTCTTGATGGGTGGCGGCAGATACTTAAGTAGTACATGGTTCTTCGCTACATACGCTCTTGACGCTTTGCGAAACCAGGTATCATCTCTATGGCCTCGTCTTCCTCTAGCATCTCGAACAGTGGTGGTAGTCTCTTACTGAAACGGAATCGCCGCCTTTTAAGTTGCTTCTCCGTACCGTTCTCAAGCTTAAGACGCATGAGGCGATTGAGTGTCGTAGCTGCAAGTCTGCGCGCAACGTGCAGTGGTGCCCTCCGCAGATATAGTTCTGAGTAGTTTGAGAACACGCTACTGATTGCGCTTTGTATCCAGAATCCTTTCTGCACATACCAGTTGCCTATTGCTGGTGTTGCTAGAAACGTGAATAGCGGTTTTTCGATTCCCACGGTGCGCGAAAAGGCGAATTGTAAGAACTTGTGGGTTGTTCTACCTGCAACCTGCTTAACCGGGTTAAGAGCGTGGCCGTCTGCCCTAATCGCTACTGCGTGTAAAACACAGCCTGCGCTTGTGATAAGGATGCCGTGTCCTCGTCATCTCCACATACTTCGTACCAGCTAATTAGGTCATATACAAATCTTGAGTGCTTGGTGACAGCAATGCGTTTATCAATCACATGTATCCATGTGTTGACCGAATTGTAGCATTCCAAGGAAAAACGCAACGTGGTGTTTCTTGTTAATGGAAAATACTCATAAATTAAACAAAACTCGGGCGCACTTTGCTAAGGCAAAGAACCAAAAAATTTGTCTGTGATAAACTCAGCCAGTGGTTCTTGGATTTAGCTGATTGGAGATAAGCTAGACCGCATACACTCGCAAATGTCCGTACGCCCATCCTTGCTGCTTCTGCATACCCCTCGTTTGATCGGGCGATTCTTAGCGCTACATGATCTGCTGTCCAGTCGGTTCGTTTGCCTAGCCGCTCGCGACAAAGTGTTTCCCCAGAATCATACATGCTCCCCCGCCTTGATGATTAGGCTAGGTGCGATGTGGTCATGAGCATAGGTGACCTCTAAATTGCAGTTAGTACCAGTTGTTGCATCACGCGGCTGAATGGTTTAAGCAAAGCCCCAAACGCCCGCTTCTTGATTTACCCATGTGTATTCAGCCAGATCCTGCTCTCGGCGGGTGGTCTTTTCAATGTGTGTAGCCGCCCCCGTTTCCAATATACATACACGTAAAGCATCTCGTTGAGTCAGACATTCTGACAGTTGCCATGGAACGGGACTATTGGCGTGATGCTCCACGTCATGATTACACGCAAATTCGTCTGTAGCTCATAGGCATTGCCGTTCAGTGGAATGAACTGGGCAGTGGTGTCAGTGTATTTCCCCTACTGTTCCGGGGTAACGTATTTGCCGAGTTGGCTAGTTCCTAGTACTTTCCAGCCCAGACTTTCGCTTGCCGTTGTCTCCTAACTTTGGCTGCTTCCCCAATTGTGTTTCCGAGGCAGAGTTTCACCATCTCATTCTTGATGCGTGGCGGTAGATGCTTAAGTAGTGCATCGTTCTTCGCTACAGACGCTCTTGACACTTTGCGAGAGTAGGTGTCATCTGGTTCCACCAATGCTTCAAATCCAAACCTGTCGGTGTGCATGCTTGTTTGATGGTTGACATTATTCCGCAAGAGCGCCCCGCTGTAGTCATACACAAAATTTGTTGATATAGTGAACCAGGCAGCCGCAGCTCGTGAATTATTTGACCCCTAGCTTCGATATAGTCCACGTTTGATCTCGATATCCGCCGTTTCACTCATTCCCTGGTCCAGTCTGGCCTGTTCAAAAGTCGCTGCCTTCTTACCCCCTACCCTGGGGTAGGGCACCCTCGTGCATTATTAGCTCTAAGCACACGCCACACTGCTCACCCGCTTTAAGGATCAAGTACGGCAGTACCTCTCCTAGCAGTACTGGTGACCTTTGAATTGCTGTGTACACTAGTTGCTGCATGACCCTACTGAAAGGCTCGTAGCAGCTCTTGTTCCAGGCCGCATCGGCTCTTTCCCTTATGGACCCATCCGTATTGAGCCACACGTTGTCTAAATCTTGAGCTTTGCGTGTTGTTTTCGCTATGTGTGTCTTACCTCCACCGTTGCCTATGTAGACGTATAGCATGTCGTTTGGGACGCACGCTGCGTTTATTGTCATGGAAAGGTGCTATGGGAGTGATACTCCAAGTCATTATTGCTCTGAGGTTGGTCTGTAGCTCGTACGCGTTTCTACTCAGCGGAATGAATTGTGATTTTCCATTCTATTAATATAAAATTAATTAAATACTAAAAATACATAGAGGAACATGCTGAAAAGAAATATAATAAAAGGCATAATTCCCCATATTACAGATAGATACACGATCAAAAGGTGAGGATAGGCAGCAGATATCAGAACAATTAATGAAGTATCATAACAACCAAAAAGAGCTCATTGAAAATAAGGGTTAAGGGGAAACAATAGGAATAGTCAGGTTAAAATGAGTACAGTCTCAAGTGGAAACAAGGAAGAAGATAGCAATTTTGATCGTCCCAACTATACCAGTTTTTCCCTCTTATTCTTGTTCTGTACAGACTAACATTTTGATGGCAACGGCCGACCCCACTTATGTAAATATTATGCGGCTGCCTGACAGTAATTTTTTTCTTCTTCTTTCGATTGTACCTTTGAACAGTTTGTGGGTTCATTTAAGGGGATGGCATTTGAAGCAATAGACACAACTTTGTTATCACACCATTTCGTTATTTCTTTTTTTTTTTCATTTAATTTTTGTTGCTTATTGAACAGTTTGCGCTTCGATTCTCCCGGCTTGTTTAAGTGCCACGTATACCTCTGTGTGAGAGTTTCTATTAGTGTTATTGTGGTAAAAAAGTTCTCTAAAAATAAGTGATACGATAATTTAGCAGCAGAGGTCATTACGTCGGCATATTCCAAAACTATACTGATAGACTCAAAACAAAATCGCACTTTTTACTACTTACTTGGAACCTTGATAAGGCTCTACCCAAATTATGTAACCGTCACGTGTACAACCCATCCGCATTGTATATCCAAATCTAACAGGTTTATTCAGGATACACTGTTTTCATCCCTGTTTGCCAAAATAGGGGACCATGCATTCATCTATACTGTGGTTTTCAGTTGGATTTGAGAATTCTAAAAATTTCTTGGTTATGGCATTGAAGAATGGTCGAATTTTGACGAATTTATTTGACTTGTCCAAATTGTCGTTACTGCAACAATGAAGATTGGATATTATGTATTAAGACCTATCTATTGACATCGCTCTGGAAACTATTTCTTTGTGGGTGTCAGTTACCGTTTCTCAATACTTTCTAGACAGAGGAGCGTATCCACTTAAAAGTGTAATGCCAAAAATAACCTTATTTCGTCAGTACTGACGTCAGTATTTTTCTTTTTCTTAACGGCATAAATAGTCCAGGATCCCTGGTACATTTTTGCACTTGATTACTATCAAGCTAATTTTCCGTGAGTAGCTTCATTTTGATGAGACGCTCAACAACTTCTTGTAAGAAACTTTGATTGTGGTAGGTAACACAGGTAGCAAGGATAAAATATGTTGGTTTGATGATTCTCAAAAATTTATTACTAACTGGGTTTTTTTGTTTAATCTCAAGATAATTATCTTAATTATTCGAAAAAATATTTGTCCTACAAAATCTATGGTTTGATCAAAGAGTCCCCTCTTTCCAGCATGTACCGATAACGAGGTCATCACTAACCAGCTGATTTTGTTTTACTTAGTTAATATTTATATAATTTAATAGTCACATTGTCCTACAAATTGCGTATCAAAGTTTCTTACAAGAAGTTGTTGGGCGTCTCATCAAAATGAAGCTACTCACGGAAAATTAGCTTGATAATAATCAAGTGCAAAAATGTACCAGGGATCCTGGACTATATAGCTTCCGATGTGCACAGTAGTATGTCCTAGCATAGCACCTATCATAGCGGACAACCTATCCTGTCACCATTAGTGCGAACGTACTCTAATGCTTACCCACTTATTAATACCACACATTTCTGGCAATCTCATTTCTCCGAAAAAACATTTTAAAGACCAAAAAAACATCTCACGAAAAACTCACATCGTGTTGTTTACATATTAAAAGACGAAAGCAACACTTAATTTACTACAAACATGAAAATAAATGAATGCTCTTGCACCATAGTGTAACTTAAAGCGACAGTGTGGAACTTTTTCCACCATAATCTAACATCTCGCTTTGCGCAATTTAATTAGGGAATCCACTCTCACTATAATCCAACCTGAACCCTCCATAGCGTATTAGAATTTTAATCTAGTGCCACAACCACCACCACAACCTATCTGTTACCCTACGACGACTGAATGTTGATCTTCAACAACTTTTAATTCAAAATTCCAACAGCATTTTCGATATAGTAAATAATCCTAATAAGTCACAGTTCCGGCAATTTATTAAACATTCAAATAGTTATCTACTTGTAGAATGTTGTAATATCTGACATATTAATTATTATTACAAGCCTAATACCTACGTTAGAACCATATTGTACAGGGAAGTGACGTAGTGATGTGATAATGATGTTGATAAACTTACCCTTTGCAAAAAAGAAAAAATAACAGATAATCGTTGATAAGAACAAAAACCCTGTTAAATCTGCAAATAAGCCTAAGGCTCTTGAAGTCGCAAGACCCATATACGTCGCCGAATTGTAAATATCCTGTCGTTCATCAAAAACATTCTTCATACAATTTTGAGCTTTGTTGGATCGTATTGTTAGAAGACCTTCCATTGAAGCGTTCACATGACCAACAACTGAATTTCTTGCTAAAATGTGAATATTGAAGATTTTATTAGTTTCCTAAACTTTACAACGTTTTTACATTTACAATTAAACTATTAGAAATGCTTAATGACGTTTTTCAGTAAAATTTTAAGTTTCATGGGTTTGTTATGGTGTGAAAACTAATGTGACGAGACAGTGGTACATTGCACAAGTTTCGTCTTAATTTCAATCAACTATTTACGAAGGTTTTGAAACAAAGGATCCTACTAGATCCTTGCGGAAAATAGCTCTGCCAAACTCTTAAACTTTGGATTCTGGTACTTCTCGACCTGTTAATCTAATTTTCATCATCATCATAAAGTGGTCAATGCTAAGACTAGTTGGACACGCACCTCCACTCTTTCGTATCCTGAGCCAAACTCAGCATTTCCCCAAAACTAGAACAATCCTTATCCTTAACTATTTGCGAACAGTAATCTAATCTAGGCCTAGCTCTACCCCTCCTAACTCCCGTTTCTGCCTCTAATATGTTTCTGACTAGACCTTCCCGCCTGAGAAGGTGTCCTACCAACCTATCTCGTCTATTTCTTATTGACTTCCATAATCTTCTGTTCTCCTATTCTTTCTAACACCACATTTTGAACCTTATAATGTCTGAAGTCGTAAAAATTCATCTTTTTAAGATATGATATATGATAAGTATACATATATTCATATATTATGGATGTGTCATAGTTTCAGAGTAGGAATAGTAACTCTGCAAAAGTGTAGTACACTTTCCCCATGAGTACACCATGACGTTGAGGCGTACCTACTACAGTTTTGCAGAGATCATCTCTCGTCCGAAACCATGACACATGCATAATATGTAATGCACTTAGATATAATAATGACCAAGTATATGCAAATGATATATGTATTCTTGAACCTATTTAATACGTATAATAGGTATAATTATATCTTGGAAGTCCTTACGAAAACTTTATGCAACCATTTCTGAAAAAGAGGAATTTTTACGACAAGTGAAGCGTCCATAGATTCAGAATGTTTGACAGAGGGCTATTTCCCATAAGGATCTAGCGGGGTCCTTTGAAAATTTAAAATTTCTTTTTAGGAATATTGGATTGTTTTAGCTGTTGAAACACTTTGTTTTTTGTCGTTTCAATTTTTATGTGTTGTGAATCGCTTGACAATTGCCAAAGTTATAGTAGCACAACTTGTTAAAATAAAAGCGATAAAAATAATGCTTCGATTGTTATTTCACTCTTTCGTTTCACAATTTTTTAAATTAATTCTAAAAACACCCCTTTACTGGCTTTTTTAAATTTTACTTCGGCGGTATCAAAATCAAAAAATTATTTGTGCATCAAACCATATACGTATATTAAATCTTACTTGCTCCTTCTAATCTCTGAACACCTCTTCCTGCTTTTAAATATAACGACCTCATGAAATATAGAAAAACGAATAAAACTGCCGAAGGTAATAAGAATCTCCAGTTTATAGTTGTAATAATTACTGCAACACCAACAATACCTATAGTCACCTGTAAAAAAAAACTAATAATTACCTTCTAATTGAATTGATTTTTAATTGGCGAAATCAGGGTCATGAACTACATTATAGTAATAAATTACAAACAACATTTATTTAAAAATCAGAAGAGTACTAATGAGAATATAAAGATAGGAGACGAAGGATTAGAAGAAGCTATTTTAAGCATCTAGGAAGTCAGGATGGAAAGAGTAGTAGGGATATAAAGCAGAGGATAACGCAGGGTCGAGTCGCGTTCAATGCTCTTCTATGCTCGCGAACGATTAATTTAGAAATTCGGAAAAGATTGTTGAAGGTGTATGTTTGGAGCGCGGAGCTACAGTTGCGAAACATGGACGATGGGGAAAAGATTAGAAGCGTTCGAAATGTGGTGTTATCGGCGAATGATGAGGATACCGTGAATAGAGAAGATTAGGAATGAGAGGTCTCTATAGAAGTCAATAAAAAATGGAAGATATAGGCTGGTAGGACACCTTCTCAGGCAGTAAGGTTTAGTCAGAAAGATAAGAAAGAGTGGAGGTGCGTATCAAGCCAGTCTTAGGACTAATGATCTTATGATCATGATGATCATATAGGCCCTATCCAATCACGCAAAGCAGTCTGACATGATTTTATTGAGATATTTACCACAATTTTCAAATGGAGCTATTGTTATCTTTTAAAATAGCGTGTGATAATATAAAAAAATAGCATCAACCGATTCTTTTATATTCGAAAGTAGAAAGGTTGTCGAGAGGAAAAGTTTGTCTGTCAGTCGTATCGAACTATTGCATGAGGGGAAATGGATAATGATCTTGGCTTATTTGATCGATATATTGATAAACTCAATATAATCAGCAAGACCTTGCAGGGAAGAACCACAGCCATGTCTACAGTGAGAAACAAAATATCTTTGCTAACGATAAAAAATGTGTTGAATAAATAAGTTACGAATGTTTTCCTCTTCTAAATAGATTTGTCAAAGAAAATGAATTATAAGTAACCTTAGATATGGGTAGAACCATAAATTGCATTTAAATTAAAAATAAATACATGGCAAGGAAGATTTTAGATTCAAAATTGAAATTGAAGATACAGCATGTACGTAAGCAATAAGGAATCAATGGTTGCAGACATAAGATATTTTGTAAATTTATTTTTTTGTAAAGATGGGATTCTGTCAAGAAAGGGTGGATCCATAAGGGAAAAGCTTATTTTTTTTAAGTTTGCTATTAAATTGTGTATGTGTTGCTTGTAGTTAAATTAGTGGGAGAGCTTTAACAAGTTTCGACTAATAACACATTTTTCTTAATAATGATCTCTAAAAACAGTAAAAATTTAGCTTAAATTATATTCTTGGCCCTTTTGCCTTCTAGGCCTTAGTAATGCAACTATTGCCTTAGTCTTATTAAAGGAATTATGCTCTTAATCTTTCCAAAAACAAAAGAACGCGATGAAGATTAAAAGCCGACGTTTTATTTTGTATAAATCATTTGAAATCACTACATAGTATAAAACAAAGTCGCTTTCCCGCTGTCTGTCCCTATGTATGCTTAAATGTTTAAAACTACGCAACGGATTTTGATGCAGTTTATTTAAAAGATAGAGTGATTCAAGAAGAAGGTTTATATGTATAATACATGCATAATATAGTAGGGAAACACTGATAATTTTAGAGATTTCTAATGTCATGTCGTAAATAAACACATTTTTTGCGCTTACATTGCAAACGCTGGCTGAACCCTACGAGATAGATCAAAATAATGTACTACAATATTGTACATCTTAAACGGGTCTACAAAAAAGTCCGGGATGGTATATGTCTATCTCTGAGGGATAACCCACAATAACCATTTTTATCCTTTATTTTTTATGAGAAATAATGACTCATGATTATAGGCAATACAGCATTAATTCTTATCCAATTAAGTACCTTAAATACATTGTGCATTTAATATAGATCAATATGGTCCTTTACAGAATGTAATTTAAATGAATATTTTCGATGATATTACAGACTTAAAATGCAGGGACATAGTGGTTGCGGCGGTACCGGCCGGGAGGCCGGTTTGTATTGTCTAATGACAAAAAAAACTGTGAATGTTGTATATAAAGACATTCGTAAGTATATTTAGTATGCTCAGGGAGTATCTTTTGAAGATTTCCCCTTTTCGATAGTAATCTATACAAAACAAAAATATATTTAGTATCAGCATTGCACCCGTGCGAAGCTGGGGCGGGTCACTAGTAAAAAATAAATAAATAAAAAGCTATAATATACGGAAATACGAAGATTAACTCAGGAGGTGCGTATCCAACCAGTCTTAGGACCGACGACCTTATGATGATGATGATGATGAAAAAAGCTATGGGTAGGATCATAGTTGTTAAACAATATTTATGAATATTTTATTCGCGCTTTCATTTATTGAAGTTAAAACTAAATTAAAGTAATTAGCAATAACGTACCCCTATACAATGCACAAGATGAAACGGAATCAGTTCGTCCACAATAGTTAGATCTCTCGAAAGTTTATTTAATATACTTCCGGGGAGATGCACGTCAAAAAAAGACATAGGTGCTGCTAGCACTTTTGTTATGACTGTGTTGTGTAAGTTACGACTAATATTTGCAACGTATGCGAAATAAACAAATAGTTTTGCTAGATTTGTCGCAATTGCTCCCAAAATGAGAATAACGAATTCGTTTAACATGTAAGTGTGCTTATAGGATAATTCATCAAATTCTGTTGTATTCGTGAGATTATTTGCTTCTAATTCTGCTAATTTTGGTTCTATATTAACCCTGAAAACAAATATTCATTACAGCAATTAAAACAAAATAGAGAAAAGCACAATTAATACAATTCAAATTCATCTTAGTGGTGAGCAAACTAAGACCAAGACTATCCCAGTGTTGGTATTGGTCACAATAATTAAATAATTAAAATACTGAAGTTTTCTGTTATTTATGCGAGCTTATCATGACTTTTAAGGAACATTAAGGAACTCGACAACTTACTCCAACACCTAAATTGACCTTTTAACGAAAAAAGTTTAAAAAAAATTAGTTTCTATATTTCAACCAGACATAGGAACAAGGAGCACTTCAAGAGCATTCTTGTAGATCCCATTTTTCAACAGTGGTAAANTTAAGGAACATTAAGGAACTCGACAACTTACTCCAACACCTAAATTGACCTTTTAACGAAAAAAGTTTAAAAAAAATTAGTTTCTATATTTCAACCAGACATAGGAACAAGGAGCACTTCAAGAGCATTCTTGTAGATCCCATTTTTCAACAGTGGTAAAATTTCTTTTTTTATATATATTTTTATTGTTAAAGTCTGGTAAATTAAACTGAAAATTTCAAATACAAGAATTGATTTGTTCCAAGAAAAGAATACATTAAAGTTGCTACAAATAGTTTTTCATAAATCCACCGGAAGTAATAATTTTTCGTTAAGTCTTGCGCATTTGAAATTGGTCTTGAATATTCGGTCTTCGTTTTAGTGTTGATCTTGTTCTTTCGGTCTTGCTAATATAAAGATACTCTTGCAGTCTTGAGACCAAGACGAAGACCAATTTTGCTCATCATTTTGTCGATAAAATGAAAGCAATAGATTCATTACTTATTAATATTGTTCAAATTTTTCGTACATCAGTACATTGAGTTCTTTCACTTTCTCTCCAAAAATACACAGTTATACTAATTAAACAATAAGTACAAAATAATTCGCGTATAAACAATGATTGTAAATTAACATTTTGGAATCCCCAGAAATTTTTAAATCATACAAAAACTGAAATAATAATTTCATTAGATTACTAAGCGAAAATCTCATATTTATTCAATGTATTCATTAATTATACATTCTCGTTTGAATCGTCTGAAAACGACAAGGTTATTGTCACTTGTGTCAATAAAATGATAATCAACAAAGTGTTGTTTTTATTTTATCGATAAGACTACTCTTCTCAGATTATAGACAAAGATTGCGTACAACATACAATAAGTTCGTAATAATGTTGGAAAGTTCCACTTCATTCCACCGTAACGCATTTAATCTGCAGTGTTTACTGTCTAGCAAAAGCTTTAAAAATAGGTCAAATATGCTATCATGCTTTATTCAGTCATAATTTAAGAAAATTTTAAATTTAAGCTTACCATCCCCTAATAAACGTGTCTGCCCAACTCATAGTTATTTGTGCAGATAAGTGTGTTACAAATATGACGATGAATATCAATATTCCACCACCGAACAAGAAATATTTCTTGTACACCTCCCACGGTACTTTCCCTTCCGCTTGCAGTTCATAGTAAAGTTCTGTCGATGGAATTGGAATATTATCGATGCTATTAAAAACGTTTAACAGAGCACTGTCTTCGTACTCTTCTTCCTTTTCTTTAATTTCCTGCTTTTTCGATTCAATGGTTTTGTTTGAATCGTTTATGGTATTTTCGTCAATTTGGCCGTCTACAGTGTCGCTTATTGTTAAATTAATTTTTGGCATTTCATCGAAAGATCCGGCGTACTCGACTCTTCCGTCATCCAGTACTATCACTTGCTGGGCAAATTTTAAAAAACTGTGATTTTGAGTAACGAAAACGCATATTTTATCTTTGAGAAACTTTCTGATGCATTCGTCAAAAATGTAACCACTCACGTGAGCATCTACTGCTGATAATGAGTCATCGAACAAATAAATGTCTGCATCATGGTACACTGCTCTCGCTAAGTTCACCCGAGCTTGCTGACCTTTACTGAGATTTAAACCTTTATCAGTCAGGAACGTGGAATCTCTTTCCGGGAGCATAGAAATATCTTTTCTCAATGCACATACTCTTACAACTTCTCGGTACCGATCTGCATCGTAAGGTTTATAAAAAATTATGTTTTGTTTTATTGTTTCCGGGAACAGCCAAGGATCTTGAGAAGCGTAAGACACTTCACCAACAACGTCAACAACACCCGTTTTGGACGAAATTTCGTTCAGTAACAATTTTAATAGAAAAGATTTTCCAGATCCGACTGAGCCTGTTACCACATTTAAACCCGATTTAAATCTTAAAGTGATATCCTTTAAAATTGTCTTTTCAAAACCTGCATCGACCGATACCTTTTCCAAGTTGATAAGCGGCTCCTTCTGTTTTGAAGTTTTAAAATCACCGACTTCTTCGGCGTACATAAATTTCGTTATTCTTTTTGTTGCTGCCATCATATCGGCCAAAAGATTAAATCCCAAAGGAAGATCAAAGGTCAAAACGGCCCTTAACATTTCAAATGATGTCCAAACTACAAAGGCTTGTTCGGCATTTATATGCTTACCCAATGCAGCATAAAGTATGATACAAAGACATAATGATATATTTGAGCAAAGGCTTCCTATGATCAAAGCATTAAATCTAACGTAGAAAAGATGTGTTAATTTTTTTACTTCCTGGCTGAAATGAATATTAATTTATAGATATTAAAAAAAATAGTTTCACATTGAATTGAAAAAGCAGAAACAAAAATATTCTTCGCAATAACGAAAGCTATTTTAGTGTTATTTAAAATTTCATGCGCTCCATTATTTTTGGGTAAATGATGAGTGAATTATAGCAGAATTATATGGGAAGCTTTCTGTGATATTCTAATAATAATAAGAAATGAACAGTAGCAAGCAAAGAACGTGTTCTATCGAAATTTTAAGTAACAAAATGTTTTCTTTCGAGTGTTTCAAGCGCTGTGCATAATTCTTCTTTAATAATACAAATTCGTTAATCTTTGATGGAGGTACTAAAAAATTGAAAGCAGAATTGCCTCTCTATGTAAGTTCATATATCTTACCGAGAATTTTTTTCGTAATACGTAATATTTTTAAATTGAATTAATTTAAATTTTCCGATTTTTAATAGTTATTCCTAATAACACATTATATTGCTACGAAAGACCACTAGAAAGCAACTTATAAATTTAATCTCTAATTAAAAAAAATAAAATAAAATTTAACTAAATGTAAGAAATACATTCGTTAATGTTTCCCATTTTTCAACAGTGGTAAA
>NW_020438873.1:89927-106597 GCF_000699045.2 Agrilus planipennis | reverse complement strand
TCCTGCGAATTTGTCCCAGTTTTTTCATAAATAAATTTTCTAGTGTATACACTTTCACTACTTTTATAGCATTTAATACTTCTTGAGTTAATTTTAATCTTTTATCAGTCATAATTGCTGTTTTTGCTCGTATTCTAGCAGCTAATTTTCCCAAGACAGCTAAAATGGAAAGATAATTTTAAAATCATAAATCAGCTGAGAATAAAAAAACTGCAAAACTTCACTCCACTTTTTGAAATTTCGGAGATTGAGTTAGGTTACGTTACGATTGCGGTTCAATACGTATTTCAAGTCGAAATTTCGAGTAACAAGTCAAAATTTTAAAAGTAAAATACGTCATTCTTCGCCTTCGTGCCACTTAAAAAATAAATTGATTTTATAGTTTATATTGAATGAGTTGTAAAATAAGTGTTTTAATTTTAAAAAAAAATTCACAGTTTAAATTCATTTCTTCACTGCCAATTTAACCTTATGGAAGCCCTAGGCTCTAGGCAATAAAAATATATTTACCCCCTTTTCTAAACTATCTAACTAATGTATTTGTAAATCTACGAATTAGGGTATGTTTAGTTGGAGATACGAGCTGCGACCAAGACAGCGTTAAGACTTGGGATAAATGATTATATTTTCAATCCTGGGATAGTAAACTGAATTTAGTCCTGGCTTACTCGGCATAAACTAGAGCGATTTGCATGATGTAAGAAAATTTGAAGCCAGTATCATTGTAATCACTACATAGTATAAAACAAAGTCGCTTTCCCGCTGTCTGTCCCTATGTATGCTTAAATCTTTAAAACTACGCAACGGATTTTGATGCGGTTTTTTTTTAAAGATAGAGAAGAAGGTTTATATGTATAATACATGCATAATATAGTAGGAAAACACTGATAATTTTAGAGGTTTCTAATGTGATGTCGAAAAAAAAAAAATTTTTGCGCTTACATTGCAAACGCTGGCTGAACCCTACGAGATAGATCAAAATAATGTACTACAATATTGTACATCTTAAAAGGGTCTACAAAAAAGTCCGCGATGGTATATGTCTATCTCTTAGGGATAACCCACAACAACCATTTTTATCCTTTACTTTTTATGAGAAATAATGACTTATTTACGAAGCGATTTTAAGCAACACAGCATTAATTCTTATCCAATTAAGTACCTTAAATACATTGTGCATTAATATATATCAATATGGCCCTTTACAGCATGTAATTTAAATTAATATTTTCGAAGATATTACAGATTTAAAATGCAGGGACATAGCGGTTGCGGCGGTACCGGCCGGGAGGCCGGTTTGTATTGTCTAATGACAAAAACACTGTGAATGTTGTATATAAAGACATTCTGTAGTACATTTAGTATGTTCAGGGGGTATCTTTTGAAGATTTCCCCTTTTCGATAATAATCTAAACAAAACAAAAATATATTTAGTATCAGCATTGCACCCGTGCGAAGCTGTGGCGGGTCACTAGTATCTAATAATAAGAAAACAACTTCGCTTCGTCGGCTACACGAAGCTAGTATGCATACCAGAATAATAAAATCAATAGTGGGTGTGCTAATACTAGCTCAAAAAATCCATCATATTAAACTATTCTGGCTTACTAACTTTCAGATTAGATATAAAACGAAGCGAAAGTTGCAAAATTGCGAGCGTATCAAGATAAGATAGTTTAATCTGTGTCATCCGTACTTTTGCCGCGAAAAGTTACTTCCACTTTTACAAGCACGATTATAACGTGTTTTCCACATAAAATACTTACCCTGCACTGGAATAAGGAAAACCAAAAACCCAACTCCAGCAAAGGCGGAAACGCCAATTTGAAGATAAATTATATAAGTCATTAATCCAACATGCATTACACCAATCCATATATCATGTGCATATTGGGGTGCAGCATTGAAGCATAAAACATCCTTTGTTATTAACGTAATCGCATGACCGCTAGTAAATTTTAAAGTTGAAGCACTGCTTAATCTTAACGATTTTCTATAAATTAGTCCACTTAACGCAATATTTATTTTCAGCACAAACTGATGAATATAAAAGATTTGATTATGTGTGAATAAAGTCCAACAAAATGTGCTGAATAAAAATATAAATGCATAAAACAGAGCCTCTTCCCTTTCCATTTTTTCTACTTTGTTCGGATCGAAATAAGAAATCATTTTCCCAACTGATAGTGGCTTTACAACCCTAGAAACAATTAAAACTATTACAGTTGTCCTTATTGCAATTGTCCTTTTACCATTTCAACCGTAAATTTTGAGTCAATTGATATCGTGTTGTTAAAAGTTTATCTGGTAAACTTACATCAAAGCAGTTTTTACTATGAAGACAATGATTCCGTATGCCATGTATTGGAGGCCGAACATTTTAAATAAACATGCAATTACAGGCAACTTTTTCTTCTTTGTCTTCTCCCATTCTTGCTCCATTCGTTCTCCTAGGTTTTCTGATTTATAGGAGTCTAACACATCATAAATATCTCGTTCATAAATGCCCCTTCTGACTCCTTTTTCAAAAATTTGACGAGTAAAACTTAAAATGAAAAATAAATTACTTTGAATTTTCTTTTAAAGTTCATATTAATTTTTTTCCCTGATAAGATTATTTAAAAAAAATCAATCCCAACTATTTCAGGTAAAAAAAGGTGTATATCTTCACAATATTCCCGACGTTTCAGCCCTCGATTTGGGCCTTCTTCGAGGATAAATTGTAACGTTGTATAATTTGCTATTAGCAAACTTTCTTAGTCGCAGTTAGATTTAAATTAGTTAAGGATATTGTAAGTACTTATTAGGGGAATGATGAGGATACCGTGGATTAGCGATGCAACGGAAGTGTCATAACGGAAGCAGAAGCCGAAACAGAAGTAAATAGTAAATTTTTGTAAAAGCGGAAACGGAAGCGGATGCGATTACAAATTTTGCATTTCGCAATGAAATTATTAGGAGAATTGGCTAAGGGTAGCTGAAAATGTTGGACGTTTCTAGATTAAAGTAGAAAACTAATAAGAGAATAAAATTTGGAAAATATCAGTTCAGTCAACAGATATAAGTAATAAATTTTTACGACTTGTTTTATTATTTCGATAAATTGATTTTCAAAAAGATGAGAAATAAGATTTTGTTAAGTTCTGATAAGCTTCCGTTATAAAAATCCGGAACCAGATGCAGAAGCGAATGTGAAAATGTATGCGGAACTTCCGTAATTGTGGAAGCGGAACCAGAGGTCTGTTGTAACATTACTGTGGATAGAGAAGATTAGAAATGAGGATGTTTTAGAAAGAATAGGAGAACAGAGGACTGTATGGAAGTCAATAAGAAATAGACAAGATAGGTTGATACGACACCTTCGCAGACATGAAGGTCTAGTCAGAGACATATTAGAGACAGAAACAGGAGTTAAGAGGAGTAGAGGTAGTCCTAGATTGCATTACTGTTCACACATAGTGAAGGATGGGGATGTTCTAGATTTAGAGAAATGCGAATGTTAACTGAGGATGGAAAAGAGTAGAGGTGCGTATCCAACCAGTCTTAGGATTGACGCCCTTATGATAATGAATATCTATACTAATATTATAAGGAGGAAAGATTGTAAACTTAGATATCTCCGAAAGTGCCCATCCAATTTCAAAAATTCATTCATCTGTATTAGTCTATATCTATAGTAATCTATAGTAATATTATAAAGAGGTATAATTTGTAATTTATTTGTTTGTAGGGTTGGATATAGAAGGTAATCTCCGAAAGCTTTGATCCAATTTCAAAAGTTCTTTCACCAATATTTGGAATTGACCTTCAGGGTGAACATGGACTGCATAGTAAAACGGTGGATGACCGCTACCTTAAAGGTAAGAGACATATATATGAATGCTTTCTATAGTGCCCCACGAACGAATTGTAAATGAAACTAGTTTGAAAATTGTTACCAATTACAAAACTAGAATTAGTTGTTTAATACAGTCGTTTGAGAGCAAATTCCAGGACTTTGAAGTTTTTCTTAATCCTTTCGTAATCAGTTATCCTGCCAAACTCAGTGAACTGCTAAATCATTCTGCAGTAAAAAACCTTTTTGCATATAAAATAAAAGTCACAGACTTCTTTAAAAAGATTAAGTGATGGTTTCTGGAAATTGTTGTAATAATTGACCTTGCTTTTCAATTTTTAAGTAGTTTTATATCAACATATGTTTGGGAAAACTTTTTCATATCTTGATTTTGTTAAAAATAAGAACCTTTCATCATTAACTGAGTAACATACAGGGTGTTCCACCTAAGGCGATTTCATCCATAACTCTGTTATTATACATTTAATAAAAAAATGTTTTTACAAAAGTGACCATCTATTCTAATTCTTTATAATATAACCAAAAATTTCCATGCTTTTTAGCACGCTGTTTTTCAATACTGAAATCTCAATTTTTGAAAATACAAATTTATTTTCATGATATTTCTCTCCTCTTACATCTTTGTAAAATCATTGTTGCAAGTAAAACAAAATTGCAAACAACGGTCTCTCAGATAAATAATTACAATTTTGTAGAAACTATTGGATAAATTGATCTGTAATATTAACTATATGTTAAGTATAAAACCTTTATTCTTATGTAATCATAAAGTTGCTTCATTTTTACAAAATATACTATTTGACGTTTATGGTCAGTTTTCTAAGCTATTAAATGATTCTAACGACTTCTGTCGTGCTTCATTTTGAAGGTATTTTCAATCGCTACACGACCATTGCTTCAGAATTTCTATCGAATCCTATATTTTTTACTTACTAGCGAAATACCAAAAAGTGACCATTTAAAAACCAACAAATACAAAAATATTTTGGCATGTAACATACAAGATATGCATCTATTCACCTATTATCTAAACTGAAACACCTGTCAGAATCCTGTTCCTGAAGGCAATAAGTTGCAAAATTGAAATTTCGACAGATCCCTTGGTAAAGAAATTAATGTTCTCTTGAGTTTTCACGTGTCATGCAGACGTGGAGTCGATATACTTAATTAAAAAGGACATTGTTGAATGATAATTGTTCCCACAATTAAAGGCAAATTTTCTATAGATAGAGCTTACTACACACAAACAAAAGCATGTTAGGCTACGCTTATTTCAGACTGAGAACGTAAACTATGATTGGCCGGATATTTTAATTAGTGCATATTTGATTGTAGGAAAAATCGAAAAACAAAGAAGGAAAACACATTTACAAAAACAGAGTAGTTGAAACGCTTACAAAAACGTGATAATACTGAGAAAATTTGCGTTAACTCTTGGGTTGGTTTCTCTCTTGCAATCCGGATATTCCTTCATGTTTCACTACAATATTCACACCTTTACAACACAAGTGGTACTAATAGGTTTATACTTTTCTTAAGTATCGGCCACTTCAGATTATGCCACTCATCTTATCTTAATCACTAACTCGTATCTATTTACTTAGTTTTAATAGTATTTTTCGCATTTAAGTGAGTAGGTAAGGTAGGTATTGAAAAGTAAAGAAAATTAATGAATTAGTTATAAAATAGAAGCCTAAAATGAAAAGAGAACTAAAATTTTTACTTGAGTCACTTTTTACTGACGAATCATCTATAATATCGTCATAGTTTGTGGAGTTCATTTTCATCAGTTCATCAGTTTCTCCAATTTCAATTCGAGTAAAAGTAGCGCAAAGATTCATCATCATATGGTCGTCAGCCCTAAGACTGGTTGAACACGTACCTCCACTCTTTCCTATCCTGAGCTAAACTTCGCATTTCCCTAAAACTAGAACAGCCCACATCCTTAACTATTTGCGAACAGTAATCTAATCTAGGTCTACCTCAACCCCTCTTGACTCCTGTTATTGCCTCTAATATGTCTCTGACTAGACCTTCATGCCTGAGAAGGTGTCCTACCAACCTATCTCGCCTATTTTTTATTGACTTCCATAAAGTCCTCTGTTCTCCTATTCTTTCTAATACCTCTTCATTTCTAACCTTTTCTTCCCATGTTATCCTCATCATCCGCCTATAACACCACATTTCGAGCGCTTCTAGTCGTTTCTTTTCCGGCGCGCTCACTGTCCATGTTTCGCACCCGTACGCAAAGATTGGTCGCTCAAAAATATGGATAGATTTAGTTGTTGATTCGGGTTTCTCCTTAATAGAAACGTGTCATCTACCTTTACAAATCATCGGGATAATGTTACCCTAGGCCGAAAACTATACGGCGTATTGGTAAAACCACCACTGATAAGTAATCTTTAACAAATAAAAAACAATACAATAACTACATACCTAGTTTGTTTGTTTTATATAATTTACAGTGAAAACGATGTTACAATCTATCAAGAAGAAGATAAGAAAATTAATTTTCAAAAAGTGGTTGATTACTTTGCATTATAATTAATAATACTTAGTGTCAAAGATCATCGACGACCACATAAGCCAAATTTTTCTATCCCTCGGAAACAGTATTTTTTTCTGAATAAAAGGTACCTTACGTCCTTTTCTATACTTCTGGCAATGTTTGTACAAAATTTCATGATAAGTTTTACCGGCGGCTTCACTCGTCTTGATGTCCTAAATATGTGTCAAAATTCATGGACGACCACATAAAACTAATTTTTCTATCCCTCGGAAACAGTATTACTATCTGAATAAAAAGTACCCTATGTTGTGCCTATTCCGTGCCCCTGACAATGTGTGTACAAAATTTCGTGATTGGTTTTACCTGCAGCTTCACTCGCGTTGATGTCCTAAATACGTCTCAATGATCATCAACGACCACATAAAACTAATTCTTCAATCCCTCGAAAACAGTATTTTTTTCTGAATAAAAGGTACCCTATGTCCTTTTCTATGCCTCTGACAATGTGTGTGCAAAATTTCATGGTGATTGGTTGAATAGTTTAGGCGTGAAATGGTAGCAAATAAACAAACTAACTTACATTCGCATTTATTATTATTCGATTTCAATGACACCAATCAAGAACAGATTGCAAGGTGGATTATAACTAGGGTTGCCACCCGTACTTTATTATAATGTATTGTACCCTATTTCGACTGTGCGTACGTTATACTTTACAAGACACATAAAGTACTCAAAAATACTTTATTTAAGGCCTTAAGTAAACATCGTAATTTTGTAAGCGATTATTCGAAATTCAGAGTATTTTTACATCAATAATATTGCACAGAAAAATGGCAAGTCATATTTACGGAACAACCTGATTTCCCAAATCTTTTCAAAGTAATGTCACTTTTGCTGTCCGTTCCGGCCACTTCAGCATTTACGGAAAGAGTATTCTCTGTTATGAACGCAAAGTGGCGGGACGACAGGAATAAAGCTTCATTAAAACTAATTAAAAATGAACTTTTAGTTTACTTAAATCTTTGTTTGCCATGTTTAGAGGCCATTTGTATTTAAGAGCGACAGCAATTTGTTACTGGCTGCTAGGTGTAACAAAAAATATGTTTTTAAAAACAAAAAATAAAATACTTTATTTTTATGCTGAGTACTTTTTTTTTACCTTTTAGTCGAGAAATACTTTATGTAAAGCCTGAAAATGTGGCAACCCTAATTATAACTGATCAGAATACAATATCTGATTTAGTATTGGGATTCGTTAACTCTATTTTAATGAAAATAAAACAGGAAGAGAAGTTTGGCGAACTCTTAAGTGTACATATGCACCACGAGAGCCTGCAGTTCCTTCTGGGAAACTACAGGAGGGAGATGCCGTCCATTTTTATACTGATAATTTCCTTGACGATGCATATAAATGAAGTGGCTTTATAGACCGAAAACTATTGCTAGTAGTATTATTGTATAAACTTCCTGATAGTTACGACAGATTTAAAGTTGCAACTGAATTTAGAGACGAATATGTGACTACAAAAGCATCTTATTCGTTTGGAACTGGTACATATCTTGTATAAAAATGAAAATAAGGATAAATTTGCGCCTAGATCTCTTGAGATTCTTATTCCAAAAAAAAATAAAAATGAATAAAAATTACTAATAGAAAAACTACACGTAAATTTTTGACCTCTGTAAAACAATTACATATCATCAATAATAAGCGATAAAACAAAACGGAAAAATTTATGAAGGATTTTGTGTTACTGACAGCTCTTAAATGTAATTTAAAATAAACGTTAAACAATTATTTTGATTATCATAAGGGTTGAAAAAAAAAGTACGTAGGATTTTGTAATGATGACAGCCCTTAAATGCTATTTAAAGTAAGCATACAATAAATTTTTAATTGACGAAAAACGAGTTAAAAATTTAACGTAAACAAGCGCACCTAAACTTACAAATTATTTTGAACATCGTGAGGAATGAAAAAAATTTAAAACTGTATGAGACATTTTGTGATGTTGAAAGCCCATAAATGCAATTTAAAATAAACATAAAACAAATTTCTAATTAACGAAAAACGAGTAAAAAATTGTTAAAAGATAAAAACGCACGTAAATTTTGAACTCGTAAAACAATTGTTTTAAATGCCGTAGCCGGTGAAAACATGTAGAAATGTGTAGGATTTTGTTATGCCAACAGCCCTTTGAGTGCAATTTAAAATAAATATGTAATAAACTTTTAATTGGTGAGAAACTAATGAAAATTACTAACAGAAAAAAATGCACGTAAAACAATTGTTTCGAACGTCGTAGCAGGTAAAAACTTCTAGAAATGTATGTAGGATTTTGTGGTGCTGACAGCCCTTCAAGTGCAATTTAATATAAGCATATAATAAATTTTTAATTGGTGAAAAATTTGTAAAAATTACTAACAAAAAAAGTGCACTTTTGAACCAGTAAAACAATTGTTTTGAATATCGCAGCGGACGAAAAAAATTTAAAAATGTATGTAGGATTTTGTGATAGTAATAGGTCTTGATTACAATTTAAAATAAACATCAATTGACAAGAAACGAGTAAAAATTGTTAACAGAAAAAAGCGTCCGTAAACGTTTGAATTCTGTGAAACAATTATTTTGAACATCGGGAGGAATAAAAAAAAATAAAAATGTATGTAATGGTGACAGCCCTTTAATGCAGTTTAAAATAAACATGTAATAAATTTTTAATTGACAAAAAAGAAGTAAAAATAACTAACAGAAAAAAGTACATGTAAATTTTGGACCCGTAAATTTGAAAATGTATGTAGGATTCTGTAGTGGTACCAGCCCTTGAGAGCTATTTAAAATAGGCATAAAGTAATTTTTTAATTGACGAAAGACAAGTGAAAATTACTAACAGAAAAAAGCGGACGTAAATTTTGTGCCTGTAAAAAAATTACACATCACACCATGTATCGATTCAGTCTCAGTACTACAGTGAGTACTACAGCTCGCACTAAGTTCCCTAGGGATGTTAACCGCGAAACGTCAGATAAAAGACTCTATCGGTATTCTCACCGGAGGAAAAACATTGATCTGCAGTGTACTCTTGATTTCGAAGGAATCGTCCTTATAAGAATTACTTAAAATAAGGTAATAGATAAGGTAATAAAAAATAACAAGTAATGGATAACAACTATTTTAATTTTTATTAAATACTAATTGTAAGTCAAATTCTTCTCACAAAATATTGAAAATAGTAAATTATCACAGTATCCTTACCAAGCTCCAAAAAAATAACTTAACAAAATGCTATACTACAGTATGTGCAATAAATAAAAGTAAATAAAATATTCTAAAACGATAATATAATGATCGCATATATATTTATATCAAAGTACATATTGATATAGTGGAAAAGGAATCTAGTCTATGAAATGGAAAAGTAACTTCAGTTAGTGAACTTCGTTTACTTTATGTTTAAAGCTTAGCGATTTCAATATCTTTTTCAAAGCTCCTTTTTTATCTCTCTGATTAGTTAAAGGATTAGCTAATTCCTCTGAACTATTTAAACTGTCAACAAGAATCTCCTTCTTTTTCTTATTATTGGTAAGATCAACACTTGACGATTTTTTGTGATTGCTACAATTATTCTTAACAGTTTTGCTGTTGGACTTCAAGTTTCCATCATTTTGTATACGTGATGTTAATGCTTGCACTGGATAATTGTTTTCTTTAATACAGCCATCGTTAATGTTTGGCTTCATTTTATATTCACTGAAAATAAATGGATCAGCTCCTGTATATTCCTTTTCATCTAATACAAATGGAACATCTTGTATTTTATTGGGAATGTAATCTGGCTCATAATTACAGGAACTTAAAGACTCCATTTTATTTTCGGGTAATTTCATAAAGGGAAATCCAACTTCAGTATGAATAGTTCTATATTTATGCTCTTCATTGATTACCTCTTCTGCTAATGTTGTTGTTGATTTTGAACGTACAAATGTGTGGGATTTTTTCCTTTTCTTCTTCTTATCTTTTCTTTTCTCGTTCATTTCCGTTTCCTCGATTAATAAATGTTGATAACCAGTATTCAAAATGTCCTCGCTACGTCTTCTTTTCTTTTTTAATAAAGTCTTGTTCACGTTAATGTCGTTAGCATTCCCAAACTGTGCTTCAGTTGTCTCCTTAAGCCCAACTGACGATTGCCGAAAAAGAAAATTTCTCCCACAAAAAAGGCAAAGAAAAAGCGAGATAATTAATACTACTAACAACCAATATAACAAAGTCAGCCAAAAATTTCTCTCTGCTAGTAACACTTCGATCGCTGCTGTAAGTTGTGTTAATTGATCTTCAAGTTTTTGTGTTCTTTTTTCGTTTTTAAAATTTTCCTCGTTTAAATTCGTTATCGTTTTATCTAATAAACGTTGCATTTCCTCGACCTGCTTTTTATATCGTTTGCTTAATTCTTCCAAATACTGGCTAGACAACGACATATTTCGTTCCAAAGCCTAAAAAAATAAATATAAAATCAAGTTTACTGGATTAGAATTATAAGCATTAAAATAAGTACCTTTATCCTATTTGTTAATCGCACAAAAACTGATTCCTTATTTTGTGATTGTGGTCCTACTGGGGGTACAGTAGTTACATGCACTTCACCTTGATTTTCAATTCCTTCTGAAGAAAAATTCTCTAGAGATTCGTCCAACTCAATATTAATATTAGAAACATCACTGTCCAAATTTATTTCAGCATTTGTTAAATTTTTATCATGTTTAATTTGAGAACTATCTAAAGCACTTGTAAAATTAGATGACAAGTCAGTAATTTCCTCTTCGTTTTTAAGATTCACATCTGTCTTATTTACATGTGAAGAACTTAAATTAAGATCTCTTTTTTCTTCAGAATCAATCATTTCATCTTCTTTCTTAAGATTCTTTTGAGAAGATAAAGCGCTTTCTACAATATTCTCCATTTTGCCTTGGAATGTCTTATCATTATTTTCTTTTGGCAAACTTTTTGTGCAATTAAAACAGTGAACAGTAGAATTACGAACTACTTTATTCTCCAACACAGCTAGAATGTTACAAAGTGCTGCTACGTATTTTGGAGGAAGAAACATTAAAACTAAATAATGAATTTTAGCCACAGAATCCCCATTTCTATAGAAATTCAAACCATAATTACTGCACAAGTTTAAATTTTTAAAAGCAATTTTTAAATTTTCATTACTTATTAATGCATGTAATACTCTAGATTGGCAGCTGATAATATTATAAACATCGGCATACATTTCATCACTGCAATTATTACAAACCAAAATATGTGTTGGAGATACACATTCTACGCTTTTTTCAAATGTTGGTATACTTTTATTACTGCCTACAGTTACTGTCTCATTTGAAATATTTCCTTTTTTCCCTAAAACTTGAGCAGCCTTTTTTACTATTGAAATAACTGCATCTGTGGCTGAACTAAGTAGATTTCTAGGAACATCCTCATGGTCAAAATCTAACGTTTCATCATCATCATCTTCATCATATATATTGTGAGAGTGTGTCTGCTCTTCGGTTTGTAAAACTTCAAACTCTGAAGTTCCAAACACTCTGAACAATGAAATTGGGCAGTAATGTTCTGATCCATGATGAGTGTGCATTTCAAACTTGATAAACTTTCCAAACAAATAAGGATGAAGATCAAATGTTTGAATATCTCTTTCATCTTTGGCTGTAAAATGTCCGACGTTTGACCAATCTCGAGTTGGAAATCTATCACTTACATATATACTAAAATCTTTAGGCGATGACGAAAATAATTCAAAATTAGCTAAATCTATCTGTTTTGCTTGTATAGCTTCACAAAGTTCTACAATAAACCAAATACGGCTAGTACACTTGTTAAGCTTATATTCATCTCTAGAAGAGGATAAAACAGAACCTGGACTGATAGCTTCAGGATTTGCAGCTATAATTTTAGCTCCACAATCAGGAGATGCATAATTTTTAGAGCGTTTTTTCACAGATTTTCCGTTTATCTGTGAACTCTGAGTAGAAGAATTAACTTGCTCTTTATTTTTTTCTGCTTGCTCTAATTGTTTCTGAGCCCACTCTGAAAATGAAGGAATTTCTTCTGTTAAGTTTTCCTTTGGTCTATCAACTACTAAATTTTCAGTCTTTCCAGTTACATTATCTTCAGGAACCCCTTCACTATCCAGCTCTTCTACATTTGCATTATCAGTAAAATCATCCTTTGTTAACATTTCAAAATTTTGAGGGGTGGGTGAATTATCATCAGCATAATTTTCTTCTTCTGCATTAGAACTTTCAACTTGACTAGAAGTTTGTTCCTGTACTATTTCAGCATTTCTATCTATTTCTGTTGTTGTATCCATCAATGTAAATACATCTGCCTCTTCTTCAGTCACACTGGAAAAGATATTTANTATATATATACTAAAGTAGAAGTATATAATTGTTATAAAGTAATTAAAATACTTGTTGTTTTTAAATAGGCTTTACAATACCAAGGTTCTTGGTGTATGAGTTCTTTTACACTAATAAAGAATCTTGCAAAACTTTAGATAAGATTTTAAAGATTTCAGCTTCTAATGATTTTACTTCATTTAGCACACATCTTAAAATATAATAGACAAAATTTGAGATTACAATCAAACTTCTGTATGCAAGCAAAGACATACATGCAACTAATCCAAGTGATTACATCAAATATTAGTTTATTTAAAAACAATTGTTGTTTCCCCATATAAGAGAAATAACTCTCTATACTACTTCAGTAAAATACTCTTATTTTAAAATTAACATATAACTGACCATACACATCATAAATCCTTTAATTCTGTCCAGTAAGTTAGAACTATTACATATCAATATACTTTTCAATAATTACCCGTTAGAAATTCCCGAATTCTGAGCTAATTGTGAAAAAGCAAATTCAGTGGATCCTTCAATCCCAATTCCATTCACTGCATTATTCTTGATTTTGCTAGAATTCCTTCCAGTTAGATTAGTTACATCGATAAATGGTTTATTTCTAGGTGATGAATTATTTGTAAGATCATCCTCTGATAGAATAGTGTTACCTACAGTACGAAAATTTCTACAAAAAGAGAAATCCTTATTACATAAAAAGGATTTTTCATAGTCACATACCGTTGAAAAAGAGTTGTGTATAACAAGAACTGAAGCAAAAATGCAGAAAACATATTCGTCGAAGTGTTTTCTTTGCATTTTACCATTATTTGAAAGCTTCCTTAATATTTTTCATTAGGTGTAAATATATTTTTTAACTGACGTGTAACATATTTAATGAGGTTATGAATACTTCATATTTTCGAAAACAAAATCTTAGGAACTTGAGTAACTATCAACTGTTAACATTTCGTGACTAATGCTACGTAAACGGTTGTAGAATTTAACCAAAAAATTAATTCCGGCTTTGAATATGGCTTTGAAATAACTACTGAATTAACGTCTGATTAAAGTGTGATAGGTACTCAAACTACTTTACTGTTGTTGTAACAGTAAATTACAAATTAACTTTGGTTTTGGACATCAAAGTTGACAAATAAAAGTTATATATTTATTGTGCCTAGTAGTTATAAAAAAGATTTTTTATAAACTTCAATTTATTCTGTTGCTATACTAAAACATTTTTTATTGAAAACTTAAAATTGTTAACCTCATCTGTAAATAATTTAAAAAAGAAAATAATTAAAATAACTTTATAATATCTATGAATTAAACCAATCCCATAGATAAAAGAATGGAACTGGAACTGGCAGCCAATATGCCATTATTTGACCTTAGTTGGTCCATGCGTTGGCCCATATTGGCTTTTTACTTGCATGTAAGTTTGAAAAGTAATATATTAAAATTCTTGAGTAAAAATTTCTGCTCGAAGTCAATGGAATAGTCAAAATATAATTATATAGCTGATTACGATATGTTTTTTTCGGAAACTTTATGATAAGTAAATGGGTTATCTAAATTTTTCTTTGTAAAAAAACTTGTGTTCATTAGATTTGACTTAATTTATATGTAATTTATCAAGTATATACCATTTCCTACGATTTTATAACATGGATTAAAACATTTTCTATTTTTTTTTTTTCAGAAAATGGTACTTATAGTATGTCCAGCAATTAGTGCTGTTTTGGGACCACTTCCTATCAAACTTTATTATGGTTATAGGACCCGGAGTAAACTCTGGAGGTAGTAACGATTGTATGATGAAAAATAGGACATGAGCAGATTGGACCGTAAGGTAAGGTTGCTTAAATTTGATGAATGAACTGTTTTAATAATCAAATAGACTAATTTCTATCTGTTTCTGGTATTTGCTTTGTTTTTATTTTTTATTATATCTTAATTTAGTAGTGCATTTAATCTGTTTTTGTGCTTTTCAATGCAGTTTGAGCTGTGAATAAGATGATAGCACATCACGTTTACTCTAGCTTGAGAAATATGTAGGTAATTAAAGTAAGAATAGGTAGAATAAACAAAAAGTTCAGACAATATCAGAGTGAATTCATTCATAATTCTTTACTGTACATAGGTGTATGCTTATGCTAGAAAATCAAAACTTCTGTGAAACAAAGTAGATTCACTGCATACCTAAAACCCTACATAAAAAATTTTATTAATTGTTTCTGGTTGTAAGTGTTTTAATTATGTATGTCNATACAACCTTTTTGTGCATTTAAATATAAACAGTTTGATGAAATGGTAACTATTAAAAAGAAAATAATACTTATTTAGATTATAACTTTGACTTTCTCTTGATTTGTAATAGGTGTCTATGTTAAATTTAATATTACTGTTTAATGTAAAAAAAATTTATATACACCTTATCCAGTGTAAGTGACGCTATAAATATTTTTAGAACTATTGCAGAATTACCTATGAGTTGACGAAAGATTGTATCGAATAATAAAGCATGGAAAGCTTTTTATGTATTTTTAATAATAGTAATTACATTTATTTTATAAAGTTTTTTGTTAACAAAATTACTGTTTCCTTTTTTCTGCAAAATTAGTATTTTTATCTTTCATTAGTTTTTCTTTTCACAGATAGGTACATGTTGGAATACATGTATTCCTGTTTTTGTCAAACGAATTTTCCTTTAGGAGTTCAACCTGCAGAGACAGTGTATTCCCTTCCTGTCTTAAGAAACCTTGTTGTCTAAACTAGGAACGATTCTATGGTGAAAAATAGGACATAACAGATTGGATCAAAAGGTAGGATGGTTTGAATTTGATGAATGAACTGTTTTTGCATTCAAATAATTGGACTAATTTCTGGCTGTTTCTAGTACCTGCTTTATTCATTTATTTATTCATCAACTAGGTGAGATGGCTGAAAATATTTAAAAAGAAGTATGTACGTAATGCTTTGTTTGAAACATTCTGGTAACTGTTTAAACGGTTCTGTAAAGTTGAAAATAAGGTTTATTACTTTCAATATATATATACTACAGTAGAAGTATATAATTGTTATAAAGTAATTAAAATACTTGTTNTTTTCAAAAAACAACTTGAATTTTATATTACTTTTCGAATAACCCTCGTATTTGGCTCAAAACTGAAAATTTTCATAAATTTCAACATTTGTATTAGGAGAGCATAAGTTGCATTCGGTCTTTTTCAAAAAACTTAAATTTTCCATTACTTTTCGATTTCGATTTTCGTTCATATACATGATGCGACTTTGAACGGAAAAACATAAAAAACACCATAAATGGTCATTTTTGAATAAAAATAAAGCAAGCCACAGCTAGTTCTTATCATTTATTAATTACTTATCGTTATCAGTTGTCATTTACTGATGAATTAAGGAAAAATTTGTCCTAGTGTTCGATTTCGGTTCCCAAAAAAAACCCATGTATAGCTACCTGTCGATTGTTTGGGAACCAAAATAGAACTTCTGCCAAATATTTTTGCTTAATTCATCGATAAATGATAACTGATAATATAGATTAACCGATAAATGATATAAAGAGCTCCTGCTTGCTTTATTTTTGCCAAAAAATTATTATTTATGGTGTTTTTTACATTTTTTCGGTCTTAAACGACCCACGTTTATGAACTAAAATAGAACTTTTGTTGAAAATTTGTGCTTAATTCATCAATAAATCACATCTAATATCATATATTATTTAATAAATGATCTAAATACGCTCTCGTTAGCTTTATTTTTGCAAAATAATAGAAATTTATTGCTCCAATTGCGTTTTTTTCTGTATAAGATTTTAAATTCAACTTTTACTGAAAATTTTTGCTTAATTCTTCCCTGTTGATG
>NW_020438873.1:43426-89621 GCF_000699045.2 Agrilus planipennis | reverse complement strand
CAGTCGCCTATTGCTCCTATTCCAGATAACCCACTGTACCCTGTCTGAAAGGAAGTAACGCTAGAGTAGACTCGCGAAAAGTGTATAAGACACTTTTAAGATCAACTAAATAGCTAAGCCCAAGGGAAGTCGTTCGGGGAGGCCCTCCCTAATTCCACAAGGGTGAGAAGAAACACACACGATAACGAAACGTTGAATCATGTAGAACTCGTAGGGTAAATGCAAAGCAAATTAGGAAGAATATGCAGTAAGCTAAGCGAAGAGGTAAGCAAGAGACATGTTAGACTATACTACAACTACTCAACATGTTAGTAAGTACTACTACTACACTACTACTATGACAAAAAAATAATAAAAACATATACAATCTACAATTACTTCAAATAAAATGAACAAAAACACGCATGCAAAATAAAAAATATATCAAATTAACTATATAAAAACTACAAGAAACTACAAAAAAAAACATGCAAAATAAAAAATTAATTTGAATAAAATGAACTTAATGAATTCTACTAGATAGAGCATGCAAGATAAAGAACTATTTCAACTACTGGGTCATCTTTGTCTTCTCCAACGTCGATCTGAAACAGATAGGGTGGTAACAGATTAATAAAGAGCTATTAATATTAATTATATTATATACTCTTACCTTAGTAAACAGTAGACTACTGTAAAGTTCCCAAGTTTGCATGTGTGAAAAGCAAACTAAATCCAGAAGGAATATCATAGCAGAAAACATGTTTCAGTGATGTAAAGCCCATAAGTGTAATGCACAAGCCAAATCCAGGAGGGATACCACGGCAGACGATCTGTTGTTTTGGTGGTTTCCAAATTCATTTCCAGTTGTCTTTCCCTTGCGTCAAAAGCATCGGTTGTTTCAATTAACTGTAATTCCTCCTCATGAATAATCTACAAAAATGGAGTTGAAAAAGTAATTAATTACCACTTTCAATGTAAGTAAATCAGTAATATAAAGGTCAGCTCCACATTCATTCTGCTATTCTGCTTTTGCCATTTCTGAAACGTTGTTTAAAACTTGTCTATTGAAACTAAGTTACAAATATCTAACAAGCTGAAGTTTCTGCAACCTTTTTGCTATTTTAAATTAGTACATACTGTTACTTACCAATTGATTCTCATAAACTTTTCCTTTTTGTAACAAACAATTTCCAATGGGAAAAAGGCATTTTCATGCTTTCTTTGGGAACATAGATACAGCTACTTTCTGAAGCGAATGAAGACTGAAACAACCAAGACTCCTTAACTTAATGGCATCCGAAGTTTTTATCCTGTAAGATGAAAACTTATTAAAGAGTATTCAGTCACTTTCATGATTCTTCTTTGTACCTAGCACACATATAATTATTTAATTTTAGTATTAATTCCAACAACCATTTATAATTTTGTTATGCATATTATCAATAATTAGCAAATCAAATGAAGTAAAATCATTACAAGCTGAAATCTTTAAAATCTTATCTTAAGTTTTGCAAGATTCTTTATTAGTGTAAAAGAACTCATACACCAAGAACCTTGGTATTGTAAAGCCTATTTAAAAACAAGTATTTTAATTACTTTATAACAATTATATACTTCTACTGTAGTATATATATATTGAAAGTAATAAACCTTATTTTCAACTTTACAGAACCGTTTAAACAGTTACCAGAATGTTTCAAACAAAGAATTACGTACATACTTATTTTTAAATATTTTCAGCCATCTCACCTTGTTGATGAATAAATAAATGAATAAAGCAGGTACTAGAAACAGCCAGAAATTAGTCCAATTATTTGAATGCAAAAACAGTTCATTCATCAAATTTAAACCATCCTACCTTTGGATCCAATCTGTTATGTCCTATTTTTCACCACACAATCGTTTCTAGTTTAGACAACAAGGTTTCTTAAGACAGGAATGAAATACACTGTCTCTGTAGCTTGATCCAATCCGTTGACCTCCTACTCCGGGTACTATATCCTTAATAAAGTTTGAGATGAAGAGGTCCCAAAACAGCACTAATTGTTAGATATACTAGAAGTACCATTTTCTAAAAAAAAAAAAAGAGAATAGAAAATTTCCTAACCCACTTTATAATATTGTAAAAAGTGGCATATTATAAATTACATATAAATGAAGTCAAATCTAATGAAATCAAGTTTTTTTACAAAGAAAAATTTGATAACCCGTGTACTTAACATTCTAAGGAGGTACTACACATAATAACCACTGGGAAAACAATAAATTTCCGAAAAACCCATATCGTAATCAGCTATATAATTACGAAGATTTCGATCAGAAATTTTTACACAGGAATTTTAATTTCTTACTTTTAAAATCCACATCTATGCACCACACTACGCTAAAAATCCATTGTTTACGCACCCTAAACATATCTAAAATACATATTCTAAAATATTACACATAATTTACACATGTATCTGTTTAAGACCACTACCAGCACCACCTATCAGAAAATAATCGAATTAAATCAAAAATGAGTCAGTCGTTCCTTTTTTTTAATTAAAATTAACTATTCCCTATATAATAAATGATTGTCTAATTAGATATTTGCGACAAAGAGATTCTCAAATATATCGATAATAAATATAAACCATATAACTAAATTTCATTAAAACTCGATAATTACTGAAACTACTTCTCACTTACCGGAGAATTAGCGCAAGGGTAAAAAGTATGTTTACTAAAAATTCTACGATATTTTGCCACATTCAATTTTTTGTGAAGGTCTTAAAAAAAACTCCTTACCTCAGTATTTAAACCCCAACATTTCAATTTTTGTAAACTTCTAATAGTACTTTTGATGACCATCTTAGTAAAACAATTAACATCATTTAACAAATTGTAATTGTTCATTTGTCTTTACAAACGTCCGCATTAAATAATTAGTTATGTAGTTAGAAAATATTGTTTCCAAATTATTCTATTTAGTTCGTTTATTAGGTTTTTCTTATATATTATTCAATTCATAATTAATTACAAATTCTGTTTCCTTTTTTTAAGTACTGAAGCAATAACAACTTTGAACATATTTATTCGTAATTTACAAAATTTGTACCGAAATGTTTAGTAACGAATTAAAATTGACATTACATAATAATCAATACACAGTCTCATTTATTCAACTATTTCATTTTTAGTTGCCGATTTATTGTTAAAATCACTACTCTATCCACACATTTTTTTTGCTAGACCGTATATGAAAATACCTACATACGTAATTATAACATGTAGAGAAGAAATTATTATTAAAATACGAACTTAGAAATTATTACCAATTTTAAATAATCATTTATTTATTTTTATTTAAACACAAAAATAAAACTCCAGCAAATATTTGTCTAGAAGTAATAAAGGGTCAGAAGACAAAATTTAGAGTTTATTTGCGTCCTATTACCTACGAAATGTAGTATCAAAACAATAAACTAATAAAATTATAGCTACGCGTAAATTGAAAAAAATCTTAATTCAGGAGTGTTTTCCTGCAGTTAAACCAATATTCTAAATATATGAAAAAAAAATTCGATCAGTTTATAAAAACATACGTTATTCTGCAGTAGGTAGTTTAAGTAATTTGTAGACCTAAGCTAACCTATCACAGTTTCACTTAATATTTCCATAATTTCAATCAAAAATTAAAATTATCGTTTACCAGTCGCCTGAAAATTGGCGGCTATTCTCATTTTTCTTTCTCCTCTACGTCGCATTGGTGCTCCCTTTGAGCTCTGACTTGTAACACATTTTTCAGTTTCTTGGTCGTCTTCTTTTAGTTTATTTTTGTTCTCTGTCACCGTTAAATTGGCAGTTGTATTACTTTCAACACTTCTATTACTTCCACTCTTTGTTCTATTTCTAATTGCTTGAAGTGGCACGAAACTGTTGACAGATAGTACTTGCCTCTGGCCTTTACTACCGCTGTTGTTCACGGTGTTGTTACTTGTCTCTAAATTGGTGCTATCTTTTTTTTTGTTAAATTCCACATTACCACTTCTTTCTATTTTTTTCTCCTGAAAATACCATAATCAATTAAATGTTTTAAACAAGAGTAACTTATTTGTAATTACAAAGAATTAAATTTTATAACGCTGTAAATGATGCTAACAAAATGATAAATAATAAAAATAATTTTTTTTCAAATTTAATTTTGTTTTAATACCTTATGTACCTTTTCCCTGACTGTTTTATCATTTTCCGCTTTTCTTTGTAATACTTCTGTCTGCTTTTGTATGCGTAAAGTGTGCGATTCCTCTACTTTCTGAAAATAAGAAAAAGAAATGGGCATCTACCTTTGTGTGAATTTCCAGTAAATAATTCGTTTTTTTTTTCATTATTCAAATATAAATTGAACTAAAGGACGGAAGAGCTATTAGGGGAAGATCAATTTGGGTTTAGAAGAAATAGAGGAACGCGAGAGGCTATTCTAGCTTTACGGGTAACAATAGAGAAAACAATAGGAAAAGGAAAGAGTGCGTACATCGGATTTGTAGATTTAGAAAAAGATTTTGACAATGTTAAATGGGACAAGATGTTAAATATACTTAAAAATGTAGGGATGAGTTACAAAGATAGAAGAGTAATACTTAGTTTATATAAAGAGCAACAAGCAGTTATAGAGCCTGAGCTGTAATGTAGAGAAGCAAATATTAGGAAGGGAGTCAGACAGGGATGCACACAGTCACCGCTACTTTTTAATCTATACATCGAAGACGCGATCAAGAACATTAAAGACAGTACAGCTGTAGGGATAGATATACAGGGGCAAAAGATTAGTATGTTTAGATTTGCAGATGATATAGAAGTATTAGCATCTATACAAAGGAGTTAGAGATAGTCTTAAATAAAATGGGAACGGTACTGACAAAACAATACTGTATGAAAATAAATAAAAGTAAAACAAAAATACTGGTACGCAAGGGAAGAGAAAGCAGGGAAAGAGCGAATATAAAGATATGATTATGATGATGAAACTGAACTGTACTTTTATGACATTTTAAATTATCATTTCAAATCATGTAAATGTTAGGCAAATTTAGTATGCTTCAGAATAAAGCCTAAAATAAATGTATAGAATACTTCAGAAATAGATAAGCAATTTAATTATTAAATTGTTAACAAAAAAGTTACACAATCAATTAATAATTCCCAATATTTTCTTAGTATATTATAACATTGATCTTAATTCTTTCAGTAGCAAAGAATTTTAAGAATTCAAATTTTATAACGAAAATTCATCAAAACTATAAAATAAATACTGTCAACTCACATTGTCCCTTGTTAAAATTTTTAACGCTTCCGCAGCAGCACTATCGCAAGCGTTTTCTTTAGATTGGCAGGCATTTCCAGAGACAACGCTCCCATCAGGAAGAGTAATCTGTGCCTGGAACATTTTCTTGGGCAGTTCAAAGAACTGATATCTGGGACAACCCAGGTCCAAAGATTTATAATAATTTAAAAGTTTAGCTGTGGAAAAGGCGTTGTCAGATAAGGTTTGAGCTTTATTTCTGGCATGCTGAAATTTATAAAAGTATACACCATTTAATTCTAAAGATTTTTAATTAAAATATAAATAAATGAGTGATTTGAAACAATTCAAAAACATAAATACTTACAGCAAATATATCCTGAACATTTAAAGGAGTTGACTGCTCTAATTTTGAAGGTTTTTCTATTTCTTTGACAGGAGTTTGTTTAAATGCAGTTACAGGAATACGCTGGTTTGCTCCTTCGTTTATTCGAAGCATTTTTTTTAAAAGTTCTGTATCCACCTTGGTCTGCAATAAACAATTGCATTTATTAAATCAGGGAAAGACAAATTTATTCACGGGTTAATTCTATACGTAACGAATAGAAAGACAAAACTACCCCAATTACCGAGGGCCTAGGATGTTCCTCTTTAGTCACTTGCATAGGTTCTCGCATTGCTGTACTTGATCCACTGGGAGTTGATGTTATATTATTTTGAGTCTAAAACAAATAGAAAATTTTGGTAAGTATTTCTACGAAAAGGCTAACCAAAACCAATATTGACCTAAAAACATACATATTTCGGTACAACTTCGTTTCCATGGTTCACAATCACATGAAAAAATGTGTACAATACCCCAACGATAACACCACACATGTGAGGAGTATGTTTAACATCAAGAGAATTTTTTTCAAGCATAATATAATTCATTGACGATTAAATACTAAATATAATAAATACCATTTGAAAGCATACTATTTTTTCTAGTCGAATAAATAATAAAAGAATTTTAATAATGTTCTTACGTTATAAGATAAGGGAGCCCCTTTCACCCGTTTCTGCTCATAAAAATGTTTCCCTGGCGACGATCCTTTAGCGAATCCCGGCATAAAGTTGTGACAGTTTTGCATGGATATGGATGAACCAAAAGATGGTCCACTTTTGGAAGGAGGATGGTCAACGCTAGATTGTTGCTGAGTAGAAGGAACAAAAGATGGCTTTGGAGGATACGGCCCTCCATTATTTCTTACATCGTAAGGGACAATATGGAAACGAGGATGGCCACATTGTTGAGGAGGAATAAGCGAAGGACCGTTATTGTTGTACAAAAGTGGAGGCCGAAAATTACCATAATTGGATACGGGAGAGTTTGGGAAGCCCCATTGTTGATATGGGCTTGCACTAGAAGGTCGAAAATGGCCACTGGGGCGAGATATGGCTCCATTTTGCATGTAATAATTTTTATGATATTGTGGATCAGTGTTTAAATTTTGCAGTAACTGACCTTAAAAAGATAATAAAAAAATTATATATTTGTTATTTGTAAAAAGAAGTTTCCCTAATATATAACAAGATCCGATTCGTTTTGTGTAATAAACTGGAAACTATCAAAAGATAAAATAAGATCACTTTTCGATTTTAAACGAAAAAAGAATCAGTCTCATCTATTCTTATCACCATGTTTTCTCAAACACAAAACTTACCTGGGACTACTCCCGTTTTCTGATTCAACATCCTTTCACCATGTGATATATTAATCATTGCAGACCTAGGTAACCTGTATGCCCTGGGAGTCAAACAATTAAGCTCCAAACCCCCAGAAAATTCTTCATCGAACAAAACGTCGTACATCGTGTCTTCATCACTTGCATCTTGTGGTTTTCGGACGGCAATAATCGTTCCTTTCAATCCAACGGGAACGGTATAACTTTCCCGAATGTTTACCACCCTGTCGTATAATAAAAACGTGGTAGTTGGGTCAGGCATTAGATTTCCAATTTGAAGACCAACCTAAAACAATTATAATAAAAACATCCTTTAAAATATGGAAAAAAGTTCAGTAAAACTTTAGTACCATAAAGTTAAAAATGTATGCTTTACTTTACAGCAATAGTAATTTTCTTACGTTTCTTTAAAAATTTGAGAAATGACACATGATATTTAAACGAATGCATCTCAGGTGAAATTAATGCAGAACGTTTTTCTGTAAGAGATGTTAAAAATAATAAACAATGTAAGACTTTTTCAAGGTAGGTTTTTGAAATCAGTATATGGTATACTTAATTTGATTGTGACATACTAACTTCAAAAACCTACTTTAAAAAAGATTTACATCCAAGACAAAGCATCTGTATGGGTTTTAAAAAATTAAGGAAACAACCCTTACTGAGTTTTATTTTCCACACAATTTAAAATAAGAAAAGATATTAAGAATATAAAAAAATACCTACCACATAAAGAAGGTGTGGTTTCACTTCCATGACAACCTTCCTAATCTTAGATCTTTTCTTAAATTTGTCGATTATTTCCTCGATTTTCTTAATCACGTCCGGATAAAGTCCTATACTACCACAGACTTGCCTCTCGACCGAATAGAACGGTTGTTTTTTAATCCATGCCGTTATCTCTTTTATTTGCTCCTTTCTTTATAAATAGTTTACAAATTAAAAATAAAATAAAAAAATTCTTTTACAAGTTTTAATTTCAACGAAATGACTTAAGACAATTACTGTTTCCTATTCATTGTCTAACATCCATGACAAAAATTAATCTTTTAAAATAATTTTCACATTATACACATGTTGAAGGCAAATTCATTAAATGATCAATGTTTTATTTGCCAACTGAAACTGATATTTAAAGACATAAGCTTACCCATCACCATCAGGATAGATATCTTCTTCAAAATATACGTCATTTCCTTGGTTTTGATTTAAATATTGAACCAAAGTAGGGAAACGTTGCAAATAATTTTCAACCAGGGCGACTGCTTTTTCCGAGTACATCCACGTGTTGGCATCTTTTCTGGTATATCCAGGTATCTCTTCATTTTTCTTAGTCAGTTTTAGATTTAGTCCAATATTTATTTTTGGCAATTCATTAGACTCCATAGGGATATTTCGGTAGCCAGTGGGAATGACGAAGATACATCCAGTTATTCGCGAAAACAGACTCTTTGAAATTGCTAAAAAATCGACACTAATTGTCAGTTACCAAGTTCTAATGTAAATATTATTAAGATTTATATAAAATATAATGCTTTGACTTAATAGTGTATTTAATGAAACGCTTATAATATAAACAATAATTAACGTGGGAAAAATGTCTGTAAGTTAAATACCGCTGATCTTTAAGAAGTCCTTGACTAATATAGCAAAAGAAATTTTGCGACTCATTATAAAATTATAAAATAGAAGATAATAGTGTTAATATATTGAGCAGACTGAAAACAACTAACAAAATAAATCGAACGAACGTAGTATTAAAGTTCATTTCTTGTGCTCCAAATGTTTAATACTTTAAATTTATGTAACTTACATAATTTTGCAGCAGCAACCTGTAAAGGTATATATCGGGTTGCGATTTCATGAGCCAAATCTTTTGCTTCGGTGAAATCTGGTTCATCAGTCTTTTTCATATCTACTTTTATTCGAACATTTTTCAAAGATTCTTTACTTTCAAGTACCTAAAAAAGGATACATATTATTCATTATTATTAAAAACTGTAGATAACAATGTACAATTAATTAAATAAAGGAATTATTTGTAAAAGTTAAAAATACGTATACGTACTTATATTTATATTTGAAATACTTAAAATGCAAAATTATTTCGCAACACATGACGATTAACTGATCGATATTACTAAATCATAACCGTTTCAAAAAGCAGCACTGGGTAGAATTTAGAAACTTTAATATTTATAGAATATCGCATGGAAATGTGCATATTTTGTATTGGAATATTTTCATTTACTATCTACATAATAATAATTATTTACCTACATGATATAATTTGCTTATCATATGGTGATAATATAAATCTTGCTAAAGTATATTAATAATGGGTACAAGATAGAATAAAGCCTTTGTGTTTTCATTATTTTTTCCTTAAATTTGGCATGAATAGAATCACAGCCTAATGAGGGCTGTAAGCGTTCTATAACAACCCTTTATTTGTGTCCCATTTTTGTCTTACACGCTGACCAAAGAACAACATTGCGACGGAGATATATTGTAATAATTGTTATCAAAAACATAACTCTACATAAGTTTTACAACCTTTTGCTTTCTCGTTATCTTGATCTACCTAATAATTAATAAGTGATAGAAATTAATTAATGATTAGGTCTACGTACAAATATAAAACTTAATCATCCTCATAGCGATATTTTGTTGGTCAAACTAGAGTAAAGAAATGTTGTACATATTTTATAAGGATCCCTTTTTAGTGGGGATAAATCCTTCTGCCTGTTAGTCATATTTAATTAATGGGACACTAGCATAAACAGTTTTTATAGTCCGGTAGATAGTCTGGTTGGGGAAATTCCTCTTAGTGAGTTCTTATTTACCTTTTCTATTAATATAAAACAGTAACCATAACATGTTGAATTATTCAACGCAATTTGGACTCCTATTAAAGTACAATTAATCATAACTATCCCTCCAAAAATTAGTTTGCTATTAAATTTAACTAATATTACCAAGTTCAAATTAAGTATACGTACAATGATATTATCACAAAGGAAAATTCAACCAGAATAAGAATGAATTTAAACGAAAATACTAAAATAATTTTATAAGTTGATCTTGTGTTGATTAATTTCGCAATTATAAACAAATATATATTAATATAGATGCTCAGATAAAATATTAATTTTAATAAAATTTAATCTTACTTCACCAACAGCTCCATAATAAGGTTGTCCTAGCATGAAACACTTTGTTCCTACAGAAAAAATGTTTCCAATACTTTTGTACATTTCATATTTCTTTTCGTATACAGCTATGTTTTGGACCACTGCTTGTAAAGGGTACGCGCTTTCGATTACTGCCCACTGTTTTTCCAAATTAACACGACCCTGTGGGGTGAAGGCATATTTTCGACCAATCATTACCCTCACATGAACCAAAACTTGTGTTTCACCTACATTTATTCCCAAACGGCTCATGTAACTGAAAACATATGTAAAGAAATTAACAAATTATAAATAATTTAAAGAATAACTGTGTAATGAATAACCATCTTAAATTATATTTTGAGTATCAATCCATTTTAAACTACATATACTTATTAAGCCAGCATATAAGATAAAGAATATTAAGCTTACTATTGAGTTATCCCTCTGACTTGAGATCTCCAAACGGTTAAAGAATTACCTTTATTTTCTTCAACGTTGTATTGACCTTTTTCGCTTGCAGCAATGTAACGGTATTCTTCATTGGAAATGGATACAACCCTAGTAGAACAAAAAATTATCCAGAATATTATATGTATTCAAAAATTTTTAATTAATTGGTTCGTTAATCAGGGTCTCTGGGCGCATAATAACAATATGTAATTATTATTATTAATACATTTTAGTACAATTATAATTATTATTATTGTTATTCTATATAAAGAGAAACTAAAACTAAATTTTGATATTTAGAAAACTAAAATCAATACTCACAGAGCTTCCACAAGATGAGGCCAACTAACATATACAACACTACCCAGCATTTTCTTGGCCAAAACATCAATTGCAGGCACATCTTTTTTTGGAACAATACTTACAATCATGTTTTCATTTCTACTTGCTTGTTCAAATACCTTTACCTTTGCCTTGCCTAAAACTGCCTATAATAAAAAGTAAAAAAAGTACATCCAGCAGATTTCAAAATTAACAAAGAAGCACGTACAGTATACTCCAAGTGTTTCATAGTTGGAAAACCAGGATAAAATACATCCATTTTCACACCCGGGTATGACCCTTTGATTAATTTATCCATCGGAACTCGGATATTTTCTATCGGTACCTTGGTACATTTAGCATGTGATACTGCTAAGGCAGGGAAATAATCAGGTGCTTCATATCTACCGGTATCATCAACGGAATATTCGTAAATTAACATGGGACCATGACTATTACGTTGTTTTTCATCCGGACTTAGTCTTTCATTACACTGTTCCATTCCTTCTAGTAATATTTTCTTGAAATACAAAACAATTTCTTCAAATCATATCAAACATATTTTAAATAGTTTTTCATATTATTTCATTAACACGTATATGAATGGTGAAGTTTGTCGAGGATTTTTTCAGTATTTAGTATAAAAGCAGGGTAATTAAACTTATATCATTCCAAAGGTACTGTGATGTTTATGTGTTGTATATATTGACAAAATAAAAATCGTATTGCCATTGCTTAGGTCCAAGTTTTCGCCGATGTTATGCCTTTTTTATGTTCAAATAATATAATGAAATAGTCCAATTACCTCATCAATAAATGGTATAAGAACAACCGCTTCCCATTCTTGTCTTTTCCCGTTCAAATCTGTCTGAAAATTTTCAGGATAGTACTTTTTTAATGGAGAATCTTCTTTGGTCATCAGGTCCTGATAAGCTTCTGGAAGAAGATTTTTACTGGCCGATGGAAGAACCGCCAAGAGCTAAAAAATAATAACTGGTTATTACTCATAAATCAACAAAACATGTAAAAGCAAAATGGTTTCATAGTCGTAATAAATCTTATACCCTACATTAGCTGGATTTTTGCCTCTTAATAAACACTCACTTGTTCAAAAGGTTTAAAAGGTTTTCCCAGATCAAATTTCAACTTCAAATCCTTAAAACCCTGAATGTCAGAAACATATGGAGCATAGTGATGAGGATAATACCAGGACCATGAACAAACTCCATTATAATAGTAATGTAAATTCCACTGAATGGCTCTAACATAACCTTCAGCTTGGGCTTTTAATACTTCTCTAGAAAAAAAGATTTGACATTAGAAAATTAAAATTATTTTTATAAAAGAAAAAACTCACTGAGTTACTTGTTCATATTCTAACTTATTCATGTAATAATCAGTCTTGTGTTGTTTGAATTCAGCTAAGAAAAGATCATTATCAGAGTCCGACGTATCTGATTCATCCAATCGGTCTTCCCAATTTTCTACAACACCATTTTCAGAACTAGCATTATTGCCTAGTGCAATTTCACCGTTACCAGTAACATTTTTATCCTTAAAAAAAATAATTTTTATAAACACATTAAATGCCTCCTAAACAAACGACAATACTTTTTCAATAGATTCATTCTTTATTTCAATGTCATTTTCTGATTTCTTTTCTACATTATTTGATTTTTCTTCGACATTGTTTATCTGTAAAACAAAAATGTGTAATCAATCAAATAAGATTTTAAACAACTTACTTCTGGTTTATCTTCTAATTCAAATGGTATCAAAACTTTTTCCTAAAAATTAAACAAAGAAGTAATTACATGTACTAAAATATTCATTACTTATCAATTATTACAACCAAAAAATTAGTCAATGGTTACATACATTCTTTTCCTTGCCATTAAAATCTCTACCAGTTTTTGCCTCAAACCATTTCAGATCAGCATACTGGTCAGAAAAATTTTCGATATCAATTTCAGCAAGTTCTTTCATAAATTCTTCAAATCGTTCCAAATTTAAAGTGCCACTTTCATTGATATATCCTATAGTTTAAGTATTTAAGAGTTGTTTACTAACACAATAAATGACATACCCCCTAATTTTGGAAGCGCCTTCATGTAAGCCTTGTACAAAACAGGTAAAGCTCCATTTGCTATATGCATATTTGGCAAGTTAGGAATAAAATCATTACCCACTAAAAATCCCATTAAAACCTACAATTATTTAGAATTTAGTTGATCTAAAGAATTATACTAAAAATTTCTTTTTACCCAATCATCTATGATCCGTTCCAAATCATATGGGAATGGTAAATCTTTTTGTAATGGTAAAAATTCTAATTCTAAATATTCCCTCATGAGGGATAAGTGAAGTAAAAAAAATGTCATCTGTTCAGGTATATTTTTCCGCCTTGTAGATTTTTTACCAAATTTTACCTACAAAATCATTGATTTAAAATAACATTTTAAAGCATCTTATAATAGTGTACCTCCTCTCGAAGTAATGAGAAATGTGGTTCATGGGTGCATAAACCTAGCATTATAAGATCAGCATCTAAACCATACAGGCAATGTCTAGTATTTGGATCATAACCTGGTTGAGATCTCATATACCTGATATAGTCCATAATTTTATGTTCTCCTTCACCTGGAGTCTAAGTAACAAATTATAGAAGGAATGTAGCCTCTTGGATGCAAGTGTCAAAGTATGATTACCTAATTGTGGATTGTTAGGTCATGTATAAAAAGTAATTTTACCTTATGTTTTATTTATACTCATAGAAGTTATTATGAATGAAGATAAAATATCTTTTTTAAGGGGCAAAATTGACTATGATTTCTATGAAAATGTAACATGAGGTGCAATTGTCTTTCAACCACTATCTAACAATTTACAGATGATGATGATGTTTTGTTTTTTCAATTAACAATTTTCTTTTATAAATATTTAAGCAAATTGAGTGAATACACTTACCTCATGTCCAGATAAAACAATTTTACACTTTTGCCACAATGGATCTGTAGAAATCTTAGTAACAATGAAATATTTTAATTGTTCTTGCAACTTGACCATAAATTCAGTTCCTGGTGTTATACAGTTTGAATCAAATCTGGCTTGTGTCGGAAGTTTCTCTCCTTTTGCTAAAGCTTTCTGCTCCAATTCTAATGCCTCTTTTGCTGTCCTAAATCTACGACCACGTTGCTGATTCATCTTTGCCCTGGGAGCTACTCCGTCAACTGCCATAAAGAATAATTTCTGTGGCTTTATCATTCGAAAGAGTACTTCAATATAGTGAAAAATATCTCTGAATATTTTTTCTTCCGTAATACGAAAATGTGGGTCTCCATCGTCTGGATGTGAGCAAGTATGTATAATTCCATTCATATCCAGGTATAAATTATCAAATTCCGGCAGCTGGAGTAAAAAAATCATACGAATTTGAATGATTGAAATGCAAGATTCATATAAAACATACCTGGTACTCTTTCACAACCTCACTTAGACACGGATATCTTTCACTAATATATCTAAAAAATTTCGGAACACCCATTTTAATTATAAATATATAAATATATTTGTATTATATGGTTAAATCACTTGTAGAAACTTTTCACTAAAACATATATTTGTGAAATGTCAACAATAGATAAGTATGAAATAAGGGTCAACCATGTGTCAAATTGTTGAGTGTCCTTCAATTGTCAATTGTCGCCAACCTATACTGATAGTACCAACATACCAACTTCACCAATTTCGTAAATCAATTCATTGGCGTAGAACTACGGTTAGAATAAAATTTAATTTTAAACTAATAATAAAAAATAGAACAGAACTAACAAAGATCTGTATCGATAAAAACATAGACGCTTGTATAACTAAAGTGTAATTTGTAATCTTTATTTTTTTATTCATAGGATATGAATATTCCGTACATTCATTCCCATTTATTATTTTTTAAGGTGTTGTAAATTGAAAAAAAAAACAATTAAAAAAGTTTGCTATTATTTATAAAACTATTAATTTTATTCACACTTACAAAAATAGAACAGTCATTTTGACAAAATGCAGAACAATTTTATTTGGTTAAAGCTGTCTAATTATTATAGCCTCATCTATATTACTAGCTAGTAGCTGCTTAATTAATAATAAATTAAAAAACTTGTTATAGCGTAATAAATAATTGTAAATTATTACAGATATTAAAAATTGAACAAAAGGACAAAATATGACAATTATTGACTTCTGTACTACTTTAAGGGAAAAGACCGTACGTCGTTAGCAGAGATAAGGTCCGTCGTCTATATTTAAACCAATGACTTTAATTAATTGTTAAATATCTATTATTTTCATTAAAAACAAATTTAATATTATTCATTACCAGACCAGCTAATTGACATAGAAACGCCTTTTCCTGATAGAGCAAAGCATCTGAACTTTATTATATATTTGTTTTTGTAAGATATGGCGTCATGCATTTTTGCACATAGTAGACCATCTCTTCAAATTTTGTACTGTTTTTTTTTCGTATGAAGGCCGGAGAACCAATTTAATAGTGATTTGTTAAATAGAATTGTGTGATATAATATTCCAATGAATACCCTAAATACATAACGTAAATTTTAGGCAATTTTTACAAAACTGCGTTAATTAAAAGCACAATATGTTACTGCTCCACAAAAAGGAGTTTAACGTGCGTCCCTCATAATTTTGTATGTCATCTGTGAACGAAGTGCGGTCTTTTTATACCTAACAAAGTTAATACAACGAACATTTGAAAGTGGACAAAATTGTCTGTATATCGCCAAAAAAGGAACAAAATGAAATCTTGAAAAGTGTAAAGAACAAAATATATAAAAATAAACTTAAAAGAGAAAATTATTCTGCTTAAACTATGTTTTTTTTTTAAGAAAATACGGATACTCACATAAAATAGTCACAATGAAACTAAAATAAAACAATAATGTTGACAGGGTTTGTCGTAACATATTGTATACTATTCATTTGTACACACAAAATAAACGCTTTCAGATAAAATAATAATAAATAATTATTGTATTAATTGTAAAAGTATTTTTCATTAGAAAATATTTTCTAAATTAAAACTCTTTTTGGCTTTTAATGTAATTAAACAATAATTTAAAAGCCATTCGTTGGAATCGTTCATATCATTGGAACAGTTTCCAAATTCATCGTCAGTTTCTATCGCTTTGACAATTAAAATTCGATTATTCTAATTCATAAAATCCAGCTAGATCTCATAATATGTATCTAGTATTTAGGTGATCAATTTCGTCAAATTAACTGATATATTTTATTACTAACATTTCTTATATTCCGTCTAAAGCATTTTCACATTAGGTCACATAACTATTGTAGTCCTCTCTAGCTCTTTTATAATGACATCATATCGGTATACATTTACAAGTTTTTAAAACTTATTCCAGGAGCATATACAGTCTAACTTTTTGTACCGCTTTTTTATCTGATTACCTTAAATAACTAAATTTCAGATTTCATCAAATCATATCACTCTTTTACTTTTAGGGCTTGAATATTGTAGCTGTGCGAAAAAAGTCGATAAAAACAATAACAAATTTGAAAGTTTTACCTTTATGACATCACAATATTAGCAACTGATCCTCTGTATTTTACGTTCTCCCTGTTGATGTACGACATAATATAACATGGTCGATCCCAAACATCTTTAATTTTAGTAATTTTTAATTAATCGCACTTGTGCGTGATAAGAGGAAACCGTACAATCCTGAGTTCGTTGCCGAAATCGCACAGAACCGAATCCCGCAGCATGATCATTTGATTGACAAACACAAGAGCTGAGCGTCCCAAAACGATCGTTCTTACGCACTCGCCCGTACGCACGTCCCACACCACGAGACCACCTTGTCGCGTTGTGAGTACTAAATGTGGTGTCAACATCATAACTTTCGTAGGAAAACTGTTCGAAACGTTGATGGTGTTTAATAAATGCCCTTGAAATCGTTCCCAAATGCAAAGACGCTCATCCATTCCGAGCGATATTACGTAACTAGCTGAGTACGTAAGCGAAGTAATGGCACCGTCGTGAGCTTTATTACTATACATGCAAGCTCCTGAAAAGAATATAGACATATTAATGAAAGAAAAGCTCTAATAAAGCTATATAATATTATAATTTTTAAATATATGTTTAGCAAACTCGTGAAAGTATCATAACGTAACCCCGCATAATGTGAACAGCGTATTAATTATAACAGATCTTCGTAGACTGGGAATAAACTAAACTTTCTGTTATAGAAACGAATGTTTATTGACTTTAAAAATCGATATTTCGTTGTTGCTGCCCCACTATTACTGTAAATAATATTAATGATAGACAATGTATTACGTATTTAGGCAAAAAATATGGTGTTGCAAAATATGTATATAATTTATAAGTTAAAACAAAAACGAAAATAATCTCTAAAGCTTAGAGGTACAAAGGTAATAAAACGAAAAACATTAAAGAGTTTGGAGCTTATCAGAATAGAAAAAAGTTGTATAAGCAGTAATAAACTATTGAATTGAATTAAAAAATTAATTAAGAATTAAATTGGAAGTGAAACATTATTTTCTAAAACCGACACATGGGGTTTTAAGCAAGCTAATTTTTGTCATAAAGGCATAACTACATCAATAGCATATTACTAAGATGTAAATACCCCTAAGTATATGCATTACTTTTATTATTCGGAGGGGTGGTAAAAATAAAATTCAAAATCCTCTAAAATAAGTCACCTTCAGTTGTGCTTACTAATAAATAAACGTTTCTATAAACATTAATAATTAAAGTACCACTTTATTTAAAAGACTTATTCCCTTACCTGTTAATAAGTCCCACACACAAAGGGTTCCATCTTGGGACCCACTACCCGAAGTGGCAGGACAAACTCGATCAATAAACAAACTGGTTATAGGTCCATAATGACCATGAAGAGTGTAGAGAGCACTTCCGTTATCTAATCTGAACACTTTTAGGGTGTGATCCTGACTGCCGGTAACTACTCGTCCTCCTTCCGAATCGAGACAAGTTATCGGCTGCTGATGAGCTTTCAATGACATTACCTTCAGACATACCATTTCTTCTAAACTTTCATCCTATACAGAAACATTTTCATTGTGATAAGCTGATAAGAAATAAAAGTATTCTTCTAATTAAATAAAAATTTAAAATTTGAGACTATTTTGGTATAACCACAGCAAAAGACTTTACCCCCTCGCTACGTTCTCTAAGGATGTCAACCACAACTGTTAGCGAAAAGTCGAAAAAACGCCTCCAATGCTATAATTTTTATAATACATAGCGGGAAGACGTTGTTAAAAAAAAAACATTCAAGGAGATATTGGAATTGCATTTTTATACCTGAAGTGTTGCGTTTTTTATTTCTGAAAGAGAACCAGCCGAAGCAGTCCTCGTGTGCGTTCTTCGATATGCTGACGTAAAATTCCAGTCTACAGGTCTACCATGGTTAAAAGTCTGTAACTGTAAAAAGTCGACAGTACCAAGTAATCGAACGACCACAGCCCTGGAACCTATTATTTTTATTGATGTTATGGCTACTCCTGAATTGTCATTATATAAGCACTGAAAAAAAAAACACAATTCAGACAACACCAAAGGCAATCCTACTTATTATCCATGTACCTTAAATTTCCCGGTAGTCCCCTCCCAAAATTCCAACGTCCCATCTGCACACCCGATGGCGATTAAGTTATCCACATAATCCATACACCAAATCGGCGAAGGTTTGTTAACACAGTCGTTCGAGTTGATACCACCGTTTGTTGCCCTACTGTCATTAAAAAATTCGCACTTATAATTTCGCGGGGATTTCTTGAGGGCTTCATCTTTTTCTAAACAATCATAAGAAGTCATACCACCATTGTTATCTATTTCGAAATCACCACTTCGACTGTACTGTCTTTGCACATGTACCCATCGTGCCGTATCGTTATTTCGACGTTTCAAACGCTGTAGACGTTGAAATTCCGCATACAACTCGCGATAATCGTTACCAAAGTCATAGAGAGTGTTAGTTCGATCGGCTCGAAGGCGTAAACCGCTGAAGTTGATATTAATTTTATGCTGCAAACTGGGAAACGTTGGTAAAAGATCATCATGAGATGCAGGCGATCCTGACTCGTAGTCTGATAAGTTACAGTCGTCTCCATTGTCCATACTTAGCTCAGGAGATCGGCTACATGGGCCATTATTGTGCAAGCTGAAAAATAAACAGATGAAATAAGAACCAACACAATATTATTCTAGATTTATGAATTTCTTTAAGGTCATAGTTTTTTCGTCCAAATATTTCAGTGAAGCTGAAGCAGCCAACAACAAACGTTTGGAAGAACGATCATGATGAAACCCAAAAGCCCATAATAATTATAATGTTCAACTGGGTTTCCGAAGCCAATGCAAACAAAAATTCTAGTAGGTATTCTAATCATATGAGATTTCTTAACGTTTCGGCACAGCATTTCAATATCTCTACGAATTTTTATTTGTCGCTCAGACTATCTAAAAATGACAAATACTTCACCTGTTCCTGTCTATTTTTGCGAGAAGATCTCCCGTGTTGGTATCCCAGACTTTAATCTGTCCGCCAAGACATGAGCTAGCTGCTGAAAATCCGTCAGTAACGATACATTCGATTTCTTGAGGATGACCTTTTAATACTATAGGGACGGCTTCCAGTAAGACCGGTACATCATTTTCTTCTGTTTTATCTCCATTGTTGAACCACGATGCACGCCATTCGGCATAATTTCGTGAGCAAATGCAACGGTATAACACAACGAAGGTGTAAGCCATGACTATAATGCTTATAAAACATAGAATTGTTGTAAGAAATATTTCCATAGGTGAATTCGGATAAAACGGCCTTTCCGAGAGGGATAAAAGATGATCCGAGGACGAGTCACTTTCAGAATCTAATAAAATTAAAAAAAATAATGAATATTATATATAAAAGAAATTATGAGTGCTGTCAGCACAGGGCAAAGTAGCATTACGTAGTATCAGCAATTTCTTATACTGAAGTGTACGGAATTATTAATGAAAGAAAAGCTCTAATAAAGCTATATAATATTATAATTTTTAAATATATGTTTAGCAAACTCGTGAAAGTATCATAACGTAACCCCGCATAATGTGAACAGCGTATTAATTATAACAGATCTTCGTAGACTGGGAATAAACTAAACTTTCTGTTATAGAAACGAATGTTTATTGACTTTAAAAATCGATATTTCGTTGTTGCTGCCCNTTCAAACAATTTTTAATAAAAAGAAAATGATTAAACAAATTGTTCACAAAAGTGAATTTCGACCATTCGATGCAATTGTGCTATCAGTTTCAAGCTCATAGTGACTGATAAGAGGGAAGAACTTGTATTTTTAAAAATTTTTTCGATTTCGATTATGCAGATCCAGTCTTAATGATCGGTATTTAAATCCATATAGTCACTATCCTTTGGCGGTCAGTATTTAAATGCAGCTCTTTGTATTTATATACCTACTAACAAAAAATGGATTTAAATACCAACCATTTAATTTGCAGCAATTAGTAATTACCAATATAACTATAAATGGCGGTACCAATCGTGGTATAATGGAACTCAAATCTCAAATTTTTACATACTAAGTATAGGAATTCCTGTTTATGTTTAATTCAAACCGTGGTATTGTTATCGTAATTTATAATTACTAATATCAAAATATCATTATTATTATCATTATTATTATTATTATATTTTACCCTGTAATCGCCATAAGTTTCACCAACAGCAGGTCTAGTAAAATGTTGAGAAAGTGGAAAATACGATTGCCTATTTCTTTTTTTTATGATGTCATTATTATTCAGATAAAATCGGCCTAAATCGGGATTTTCTTCCACATTCCACTTTTTTATATTATCGTCCATTTCGTTGTCAAAATCATTTGGTTCTTGAACCGCCAAAGCTTTTAATTTCATTATATCTAAAGATACCTGTTCCTCGCTTGTAAGGGGATCTCTTACATAACTGAAGGGGTCTTCATCAACTTCAAAACCAGCGGCATAATTTGAATATACAATTGCGTAAAATACGGGAAGAAACTAAAAAAGAAATCAAATTATTGTAACGTTTTCAATTACTATTTAAATTAATATTTAAAAAAAAAAACCAATCATAAAATAAATATATTTTAGTAATTAGGGGCATGTTTAAAATTAATTAATGTCAGTGTTAGTGCAATCAGAAGTATGTCAAATAAACATTAGTTCTGACATTTGAAATATAAAAGTTCAACAACCCAAGCTTACGTTGAAGATTAATACCAAATTAAGAAATTAATTTTATTACTTTTGCAATTCAGTTTTGATTGCAATAATAAACCACTAAGTTAAATTAAAAATTAATGATCATTTCAAAGGTAATTGAGGAAAATGTTTTAAGAATAGTGTATTAGGTACACCTATTTGGTCTTAAATCGATACATAATTATTCAATAACACAAACAATTGTAAATGAAAACTAAAATCCAATGATAAAATCCCACAGTTTATGTACAACATTGCACAATAAAAAGCCGCCCTATTAATTATTTAATTATTAATTAAGAATAAGACTGTATCGAAAAACGTATTCATTCTAAAATATTGTAAATAAAAAGATGATGAGCAGCAATAATAAATTAATTTAATAGGAAAAATGTAACATTAAATTCCTTAAATTGCTTGAGTTTACATAAACGCTGACTGCATATCCCCTTTTTATCAGCAAAAATAAGTTAAATTCGATACTGAATTTTTTAATAAATTTCAGTGGTTTACGTAGCATTTGTTTTTGTTAAAATAAGTAAAATAATAAAAACATAACGCAAATCCATAGACCGAAAAGGTCCAATTCCTATTTGAGTAGATTATTTTTCACTTTATTTTGCACGACATAATTATCATTTTTAGGTAAAAATTATTAGCTGGGTGTTACATAGCGTTTAGGAGGAAAAGGGGTTAAGCAAAACGTTCAAAAACTGCGCTCTCTATACATGACAAGAGAAAAAAATATAAACTTGTTCTATTGTGTAATTTAATCAGGTAACAGATGCATAAACATATAAAATTACAAAACCAAAACAGTCCCTTGTCAATTGTTTTGTAGTTTTTGAAATGATTTGTACACTTATCAATATATACCTATATATCTACATTAGATAAAAAAATTAATTGATTACCAACACCTACACGACAAAATTTATTAATAATGATTTTTTCCATCTACAATATTAAAAAATTAAAACACATACGTTTAATTAACTTTTTTCATAATGAATTTATAAAAAAACAAAATCAAGATAATTTCAACAACTATTAATTAACTTGTAATGTAATTTCAAGCTTACATGTTCTATTGTCTGAACAATAAAGAAATAAATTTCATCTTGTTATTCGACGAAGTATTAATACGCGTGGAGGGGGGGGGGACTTTAAGAATCGAATAAAAATAAATAAACGGCTAATACATGGTTGATGGGACCGTTTGTCGTGTGGTGGGTGAATGTAGAGAGATTGCGAATGACTCCATTTTGATCGTTAAAAAGTAGAGACCATGGAAAAAAAAATGTTTTTAGATGCACATCTATGTAAACAATAGGAAGGACATAACCACAACAGTCACTTTGTTCATGTACTCTATTCCTACCATAATCTTATGATCCTAGGAAATCAAATCAAAGTATCCTTAAGTTAAAATTCAGTTGAGTTACACCAAGTAATATTTTCCTTAATGACTTTAATTAAAAGAACGGTTTTATTTGACTGCTTGAAATCAGAAGGTTACGGTAGAAAAAGACAACATAAATCAAATGAGCATTATCGTCCTTCGATCATGCCCTTTATCCTGTTTACTGGATTATAGATTAAAAAAAAAAACAATCACTAGGTTATAGTGGATAAAAGTTCCCCTCCTCCCCTATGCAATAAAACAGATAGAAACCCCCGAAAGACGATCCCATCTAACCATCATCGTCCACACAATTAATTTTTATTCAATTCTTCACCTACACCCTTCCGCCTCACCTAAAAATATTTTTTAAGATTCTCCAGGGTCACCCCTGCCAAATCTACCCCTTTTCCTCCACTGACTGTAGGTCTCATATTGTAAGAAATTACCGACGTTGTAGTTGTAGATATATAAAAAAATTAATCTGCTGATTAAAAATGCTAACAATTAAATAAACCTGGATAAACCTTCACATTTTTCCAAATCAATTGGCAATTAAGTACATATGTCGTATGCCTTCTTTTAACTTGTAAAATATTAAGTTTTTGTTAACATTTAAATTATCGTAACTTAACATTAAAAATATTTAAAAACACTGACAATATTTGAAAGGTCAAAAGCGCAACACCACCTTATCACTAAAAGTTTTACTTATCATCAACTTAACCGCTGAAAAGAAATACTGCAAAACAATTTCCTTTTTTTCATTTTGTAAAGTAATAAATTATTATTAGAAAATAACACATGTTATTACAAGAATTTGACGTGTGCTTTTTAAAAGGTCACTATTATATGCACATTACATAAGTAACTTTTTTTTATAGTTGTTTAAACTACAAATTTAATTTCGTTCTATTTTTAACGCTTTTTTTTCTCGGATTTACGTAAACTAAATCGTAAGTACTTAATTACTATTGCATTAAAACATCCAAAAATATAATTAGTATGCAAAATATTTTCAAGGAATAAGCAAAACAAGACGTATTATAATTATGGATATGTATACATATATGTTTAGTAAACAGAAAAAAAAACTTGAAATATCTTACGTATTTCTAAACAATACAAGTACTTCAACAATGTGACAAATATTAGTTGGAAAAATGAATAAAACAGCAATTAATAGATAACTTAACACATTGTAAGCAACTTTAAAATTTTGTTTTCACATAATAATATTCCATGAAATAGTTTATCAGTAACACACATATATATATATTGACCGACCGCTTAATATGGAGTAACTGCAGTGTTAAATTTGGTTTTCATATTAAATTTTCTATAGGAAAGTTTGGATATAATGACTCCGTTTAAAATGACATATCGTTTATTATGACTGATTCTCAAGAAATTATATCCGGCTATAGTGACCCAAATGATTAATAATAACACTTTTGCTAGTTTTTCTGACCCTTCTTATGTACATTGATATAAAAATTCATCGTTCTTTTTCTTTTTCTGTTAATAAATGTATACAATTTGTAGTTTTTCTCCCTATTAAACTAAATAACTAACCAAAATAGAAAGTTGTTTATTTTCTAAGGCTATGCTTTATATGACGCCCGCTTAGTACGACGTGTTTATCATTTACTTTCGATGTCATTATAAGCGGAATCTACTATAATTGCAAAAAGTAAGTAACACGCCAACGAACCTTTTGTACTATCTGTATTTATATATTTGACCTACATATAATCTACCCTGAAGAAGCTTTAACACCATAAAGCGAAACATCGGTATATTAAATAATAATTAAATTAAATGTAACATTAAATTCCTTAAATTGCTTGAGTTGTCCAGTCGATAATTATTTGAGGAAGAAATACGAAAGTGTACCGAATAAAATAAAGGCTCACATTGATTCTATATGATTTTGCTGATGTTGAATCATATAAATGACGAAATAAAAACAAACTCTAATTTCCGAAAACGAATAGATATTACAATGTAACTTACCAGTAAAGTCGATAGGGTCCAATGCAGCCGCCAGCGCCTGCCATTGGAACTTCTGTCCATACACTTCCTCGGAATTCCTCAAAAGAGCTGCCTGTTCAGGACTGATTGCATGGGACAACTTTATACTTGGTAAAATCACCACTGATCGACCACTTACAGAAATGTTGTACTTCTTCAAAATTGTCGGCCAATGTTGGGCGGACAAACGACGCGATGTCGAAAACTCTGGATGCCGTAACTTTCTTAATTCCTCCGTGTGATTTTTCTGTTTCATAATGTCAGATTCCGAAACAGTATCGGTCAAAAAATTCACATTCAACGTGCGATTTAACTGCGGCCGAAACTTAAGCGAACGTTCTTCACTGGAACGATCATTTGTACGATTTTCGGCGACCCGACTGTCCAAAAAGTAATTCTCCACGATTCCACTGTCGTACAGAATGCGTCCTATCCACACCACCATTAAAAACATAAAGGCACGTTGAAAAAAACGCGTTCGAGCCCAAATGTTAACCAGCTTCACTCTTTTCGGTATCCGCCGGTCCAACTGATGACTCTGACTGGCCACCACGTCCGTGTGAGCCGATGACAATTTAGGATGCGATTTTGACCGGTTCATGCCCGTATTGAGTGTCTTTTCGGGATAAAAGTGACCCTGATACAGGGCATTTCGGAAGCTGATGTTGTTCTTTTCCACCAAGTTCTCTTTACGTTTAATGTCCACGCTGAGGATAGTGGAAAAGAAAAGCATTTGAAGGAAAAAGTCGGTTAACAAACCGACAATCGCGAAAATACACAGTTCTTGAATGGCGGGGACAAACGTGAACAGACCTATGGTGAGGATAGTAATTTCTATGAGAAGCGTCTTCGTGATGGACCAGCCTTCCTTGCTAAGCCCTTGGGCCACGCGAATTTTGATGTCCAAATGTAAAGGTGCCGAAGTGACACTTTTTGTTAACACCAAAACGTTCTCCAAGCCAACAAGGATCACGAGATACGGGAATATCTCTTTAACGCGTAACGACAACGTGAGGCCGAAGAAGAAACAGAGACCTAGGGTCATTGTCAAACTTCCTAACACAGTCATGACCGCGGTAAACGCCATGCCGCACTTTGACTTTATCAGTTCAATTTTCCTTACCGAAAAATAGTAGTAGACGAATAAAAGGCAAAACGACGTACCGAGAGGAATGAACTCGGAATAATTCAACTCGTCCGGATAATAAATGGAAACTATTTCGTTATTCGTTGTTGTAGAATTTTCCACATTTTGGTTTAGCGGATACAATTTTTGCAACTTATTCTTTAATCCCGATACAAACCTAGAACATTAATAAAATTCTAACACGCACCTAAAAAAGAAATATTGTCAAACACTTACGCTTCGTTGTAATCTCTTAAAAACAAAGTTATAGCGTACTGAAGGACCCTTTGCCTATTCCTCAAAGGGTACCGTTTTATTCCGGTATCTGACATGTGCATTCCGAACAGAAGTTCTGCGTGAGAAATTTTACCTTTTTGAAGATCCTACAATAAACACAAGTCCGTAGACAAAAAGTCGTTTATAAATTTAAAATTATCTAAAGCACCTGATGGTTAAAAATCGTGGAAAGAATTGAGCTGTCTTGCATAAACTGTTGAACATCTTGGTGCCAAAGATTAGCAGGTGAAAGTATAAGACAACCGTACTCCGGGAAAACATAATTCCTTTCGTCTTTAGTCTTTTTTAACGACTCGACGTGTAAGCATACATGATCAAATGTTTTGAGACTAAAATTTTTAATATGTTACGTTAATTAATTACAATTTAAATTTAATCTACCTTTTAGGATCTTCGTAATTTCGCACCACTTCCAAAAGCTTAAAAGCCTCGTAAAGTGGCGCCCTGAAGGCGTCACCTAAATGCAAAGTTTGGTCCCATGGCACTACCGAACTTCGTACAACTATCTGCTGTACGTAACACCACGGAGGATCTCCACCGTGAGATACTACCTTGGTCGATTCGTTGATGGTGTTCCATATTTGGATGGAGGAGTTACCTGGCAATGGTAAGTTAAGCAAAGGATAACTGGAACAAATAATTAATTTATTAAAAATTAATTCATCGGGTACATCTATAACCAGAACAGACTGGTTTTCCCGGACAAAAACATCGAATTCTTTGATCAATTTTATATGTATCTGATGTCTACAGTATCTAAATTAAATAATATTTACGTTTTTTAATTCAACCTTACAATCAGTCATCATCATAAGGTCGTCAGTCCTAAGACTGGTTAGACACGTACCTCCACTCTTTCCTATCCAGAGCTAAACTTCGCATTTCCCTAAAACTAGAACAACACACATCCTTAACTATTTGCGAATCTACGTCTACCTCTACCTCTCCTAACTCCTGTTTCTGCCTCTAATATGTCTCTGACTAGACCTTCATGCCTGAGAAGGTGTCCTACCAACCTATCTCGCCTATTTTTTATTGACTTCCATAGATTCCTCTGTTCTCCTATTCTTTCTAATACCTCTTCATTTCTAACCTTTTCTACCCAGGTTATCCATACAATCAGTATACATATAAATATTCATAATACATTTTGTTGTAACAGATGACTGTATTAAATAATATAGGTGTGTAACTTAAGTCTTCTATTTTTATTTATTTTTTAATTTTTGGTCAACTTACATATCCATTTCAAAAATTTCATTTTCTACCACATGAAAGTTCTGCCTTTTTCTATATTTTCACCATGCAGAAACGAGCAGTTATTAAAACTTGTGTGGTCAAATAATAATTAAAAAAAAAAAAAAAATTTTCTGATTATCGTAAGACCAAATAAAAACAGCTACATTTGCTTGGAAGCACAGTGAACAGAATTGATTTCTTGCACCTCTAGTTTACCTTGAATTTCAGTAAAACAAGTTGCAATGAACTTGATATTTGAAACACTAATTACAATATCTATTATAAACACCTATTTATTGATGTTACCAAAATTCTGCATACAATATTTTATAGCATATGTATTATTTGTAGTTATAAATAGTTTGATTTTTAAAATGTGGAAGTCTGGATGTAGATCTGTTGAAATATAAGGTATCTTTTGATCGGGAAAAGATAGTGAATCTAAAAACCTTCAACTTTAGTTTCGAAGGCAACCAACTATGCCATCGAACTTTGCAATTGAAGTTTGTAGGTACCTATATCTAAATATAGAAGTACATGCGAAATTACATTCTCTCCTACTTATTTACTTATGATTAATATGTATTTAAGGTAAATAATTATATACTGCAAGTAACGATGAAATGGATTTCACATTTCGTGATAAGCTTAAGGATATTTTATAAATAATAATTACCTTTTGACGCAAAAATATCATTCCCTTCATTACAATTTAATGATATTTATAAAAAAATATATAAATATATTTCATCTCTCATTTTAAAAGTTCAAAGTTGACACGACTGCCCATTTTACCACCCTACTGTTACACCACTGGGTGCTATTTGCTACTTTCCAGTAATGAATATTTTAGTACTTAAAAAACACAAAATTTAATTTAAACCTCATAAATATCAAACAGCACAATGGAATTATAATTGATTAAAGAGCGCTTTATTATAGGCTGTTGTAGGTTATTGTTACAACAGAAACAACGTTAAAAAAATGACATTTACTGAACTACTTTCATTCTTCTATTTTCCTTACTGCCGTTTTCAATTCAACCCACTCAGTTAAGTACGACAAATGCAAAATTAATACTAATAACAAAAGTCAACAATAGAGTAAAAATTAAAAAATTTCAACAATAGAAATTTTATTCAATAGGCATTTTTTTCTCTTAAAAAAACCAAGACTAAAAATTTACTCACACATTCATACGCTGTTTTAATTATATATAACAGATTTTTTGTTCAATTATTTGCATTTATTTTATTGCTTAATAATTTCACTTTTTAATTCATATTTTTATCTGTATCAGTCAAGGCTGCTAACAAATAAAACTTGCCTTTGTCAACTTATCTATCGTAATAGCAGATTATTTGCCAGTCTCTGTATTCATAATGTTAATTTTGCAAAATTTGCATACACGTGGGCAAATAATATTCTGATAAACTCGGTTTATAAAATACGTCACAAAAATATGTGAAATGGCAAAAAATATACATATTTACAAATCAATATTCAGGTTTAATATGCTACACTTGATTCTTTTTTTCGCCAGATAGATACAATACGAAGGTACCTGGATAATAATTTAATTGTAAATTTTAGTGACGTATGCGCACAGAATTTTAGACAGAAAGATGGTTCCACTTAAAATATATTTATACCACTATAGTAAACACCCAATAATTTCCATCAATTAATTGTTTTCACAAGTTATAGCATTAATAAAAGTGTTAAATCGCATTCGTTTCAAGGCATTTCATTTTACGGTTAAAGATAATGAATACATGCATGCCAAAGATACTATACAATTAAATCAATCAATTTTTGTGTGTCAGCATCACATTTAGACCCATATGCAAATGCAGAAAACCAAAATATAATATTAATAATGTAAAATAACACAAAAATATCAGTATTTTTGTTTGCATAAAATAAATTATCAGCATCGATGTGCGTCATAAATTCGTAACTTATGTACATTATCTGTCTATACCTGCTTGAGTGATCACTGATCAGGGTTTTTTTAATATTTGCAGGAGCAAATCACATTTAAATTTTAGTGCCTATCTACTTATACTCGGTCATAAATCGCATATTCATTATATGTTTTAATTTAATACTGCTATTTCGTTATTTAAATTAATTACCTATTTGTCTATGCAATTTTCCGTCAAATCTATAAAACATAGCTGTTTCGTAATTTTTTTGTTTTTAAGTACGTGAATCAGTGGCGACTCGTGACGAAATTAGTTTAAAATAATAAATGTACTTTTTAATAACTTTGCATTTCTGGTCAAGTATCTATTATCCACAATGACAACAGCCCCGCAAAGGTCTCCCCACCCGGAACCTCACAATGGCTAAGGCCGCCACTGACTTCAGGAAAATCAATTTTGTAGGTTTTCAATTAAAGAAGTTTCTTATTTTATATTGTAGCATTTTAACGAAGCAAAATTGTTTGTTTGTCTGTACTACAAAACGTATTACATTAGTTTAATAGGACAAATTTTTTATGGGCTTTCACATTACAACAGAAAACCACAAAATTAATTCGGAAAGTGCTATTTATAATTCGTAATAGATGGTAAACTAATAACCATGACTGGAAGAACCTTACATATGAATATTTATGGAAATGGAGTATTCGAAATGCGTACTTTAAAAAAGATACTGTTATTATATTTAAACATTTCATGAAATTGAAAGAAAATATAATTTTAATGAATCGATAAGATCCGCAACTACATTAGATATCCAACAAGATTTCAATCAGTACTTCAAAATGGAATTCATTAAAATTTTTGTAGGTATAAGCATTTTTCGTCATAAACTGTTAGACAAATTATCAGCATTTTCTTTGTATTTATTTTATGTAGTTTTTCCAGGGTGGCGGTCAATTAATTACACAGCTATATGTTTTTGGCAACGTTTCGGTTTATTTTAACCATCTTCAGACTAAAAAAGTGTAATTAATTAACCGCCACCCTGGAAAAAAACTACATAGTTTAACAGTAACGGTCAGGAATCTAAATTAAAGGGTATATTTATTTTGTATTTATACCTACTCAAAAATAATTTCAATCCTCTGGCAACAGAGTAACTATTTCCTTTCTGTTATAAAAAATTTAGTGAGTAGATCTTTACTTAAATTTTGTCGGAATACTACAGCAGTTTATGATAAAAGCACCCCATGATCTCCGAAATTTCTAAGACATTTAGAAAATTATGAAAAATCCGAGAAATTACTCAAAGTTCCATAACTTTAAAAAACAGGTGGTATTATCAGACAGACGTAGTTAAAAAAGCATCACCAAGTTATGCATTTTCGCTAGTGCGACATGAAATAAAAAAATGAAATGTAACATATTGTCTTATCTGTATACATAATTCTTAAGGTAAGGTTGATGTCAGCACCCCCCCTTCCCGTTTATGAAAAAATCTGCATGAAATTTTGCACTTAACAGTTCCAGCGATGTGTTATTTGACTGCACGCGAAAACGCGAAGCGGCGAGAGTGCAATGTCGACATGGGCGTAGCTAGAGGGAAGCAAAGGTGAACACTGCCGACCCTAGAAAAATCCACAATATGGGATGTTTTCAATATTTTTATCTTGAGAAAAAGATTCCCTAATAATATTATTTTACCATCTCCGAATAACCACCCTGCCACATCGCTCTCTAAATGTACCTGTTTTACATGAATTTCCTTTAATTCATTATAAAAATTTACAATATTTGTTTTTCTGTAAGTGTAAGCCGACCTTGGCGTGCTGGTAAAGGTTTGTAGTTTTTGTTAATCTAAGTGTATTTCATGTTTATTTCCTTTTATACAACTTTAAAATCAAGGCTAAAAATTTTCTGGAGCAGCACCCCCCCCCCCCGATTATTTTAGATACGAGTCACCACTGCTCGATACACAAGCGACACTCGCACTTGTCTGAGTTTTTCCTGACAACTTATTACATTTTTTTATGTTGCAACAGTACACATGCAAATGATTGTACTTACCAACACAGAAGAACAACGGATATAGCTATCGATATGACAGTGGCGGGGTACGTGCTGCAAAAAAGGCCGTGGGAGTAATAAAGCTGTGCGACCTTATCTTGTAGCCCAGTGGGGTGTTTGCCCCTTGTATGGGAGGTTTTTGCGGCTGCTGCCGCTTTCGCGGAGTTCGTTGCGCCCCGCGATGGGCGGGTATCTTGCGCAAGCGCATTCATTTACTACGTCACGTTACCCATTCTTACAATTGCTGGTCTCTTGTTTTATTTCTTATGTTAAGTGAGAAATAGGCGTGCAATTCATAAGTACCCTGCAACAAATATAACAATATTAGTAAGAACTTATTGTTCTTTATAAACACGACAATATTACGTAACAAACATTTGAATAAATAGATTACAAATGACGATAAGAGTATAATTGAAAAAATTACTTACTAGGAAATTACATTATTTAAAGTTTCCTTTTATTGTAATTGTATAATTAAAATTAAATAACGTTCAGTTAAAGCAATCATTAATCAAAAAATTAATTTGTGTTATGTTACAATAGGTATACAAAAATAAAATAAAAGTCCTAATAACTTTTTAACTATTTGCGAACAGTAATTTCATCTAAATATACATCTACCTCTTTTAACTCCTGTTTCTGCTTGTAATATGTCTCTAACTAGCCTTCATGTTTGAGAAGGTATCAACCTACAATATCTCGCCTATTTTTTATTGACAGACATAACGCTCACTGTTCTCCTATTTTTAAAAAATTATTAATTATTAGATATTATTTATAATGTAATTCTTACTTTTCTCTCAAGTAAGATTCAGACAAAGATAATATACTAAAATTTACCTCCTCAAATGTTTTTAATCTGATATTAATGTGTGCTTGAATAAGTTGCTTTATCACACAATTATCAAATAAGCAGGGATCAGAAATTACCGCATTTACAATTTTCATTAGTCAATTCCTTGAAACGTATCATTACTATAGAAATTTTATTTTAGCGAAAAAATCTCCACTGCTTACCTACACATTAGCGCAGTTTATCCGTTCTTAATGACAGTATTTATACTTCATAATTTTGATAAAAATTAACAATCAAATCAAAACATTCACCAAAAGGATATTGTTTATACCAATTAACACCTCCAACTAAAATTTATTAAAATGTACCTAGTCCTATAACATATTGGAATAACTACTTTACCTACTATAATTTACAAAACACGAAATTTAAAAAAAAAAACCAATCATAAAATAAATATATTTTAGTAATTAGGGGCATGTTTAAAATTAATTAATGTCAGTGTTAGTGCAATCAGAAGTATGTCAAATAAACATTAGTTCTGACATTTGAAATATAAAAGTTCAACAACCCAAGCTTACGTTGAAGATTAATACCAAATTAAGAAATTAATTTTATTACTTTTGCAATTCAGTTTTGATTGCAATAATAAACCACTAAGTTAAATTAAAAATTAATGATCATTTCAAAGGTAATTGAGGAAAATGTTTTAAGAATAGTGTATTAGGTACACCTATTTGGTCTTAAATCGATACATAATTATTCAATAACACAAACAATTGTAAATGAAAACTAAAATCCAATGATAAAATCCCACAGTTTATGTACAACATTGCACAATAAAAAGCCGCCCTATTAATTATTTAATTATTAATTAAGAATAAGACTGTATCGAAAAACGTATTCATTCTAAAATATTGTAAATAAAAAGATGATGAGCAGCAATAATAAATTAATTTAATAGGAATGTTCGTTAAAACAAATCACAAATACGAAAAGGAAAATGTTTTTTACTATATTGTTTTTGAGATAATAATACGTCATAATACACAAATACACCACTGACATTATTAGTATTATTTTAAGGTAATGATAATGACCAATTATAAACAATAATTACAAACATAACAGCGACTTATCGGAAGAGCATGCTCGGTTCAGTTGATGACCCAAGCAGAGTTTAATAACAATTTTATTACAGTAAATTGATCATACTAAAAAACAGTACAGAGCAAAAATAGAACTGGCCTTACAGCTTACGACAACTTTACTACATACACGTATGTACATATTTACATATCTACGTATTATATTATAGCAGTCAGATACCAATTATAATAGAACAGGTGTAAGCGTAAGGTACGGAGACTACCTCAACAATTTGATAGCCATTACATTAGCAAGAATATCGAATAATTTAATAAGTGGACGTACTGTTATTGATATAAATGACTGAACAATAGCTGGTTAAATTCGTAAATAGATTCTTTTATAAAGCCATTCTTCCTGTCAATTACAACTATAAATTGTTAAGCCGCTTAGTTAATCGTACTTCAAACATTACTTACCTCAAAATATTACGCTTGAAATAGTAATAACACTACATCATTTTATTTATTGTACAGCTAGTTTCAATCCAAAAAACACTTGGTGCACTAATATGAGTAAATACGCGTTTTTAACGCGATAAAAGGTATCGCATATAACCTCACCCGACACACATTGACGCACAAAACCCGATGACTGATTTTTACATTTTTGCAGCCCATAGTAGCAGACCAGAACCATAGATCGCCATACATGCATAAATCAACCTTTCTTTTTCTCTTTAGTAACGCTAATAGCGCCACTGTATAAACATTACGTAAAAAAGTCTAATATTTAACCTTTACTTTAAAGATGTCGTCTATAGTAATGGCTTATGCAACTACTTATACAGATCAGTAATCTGGAAGTATTTTTAGCGTTAGGAATATATTAGGGCATGATTCGCATAAAAAATAAATATTAGTTATCGGTTTTCTCAAATGTAATAAATTACTTATTGCATATACATACTTTGCTGTAATGTGTAAGACAATTTCTCAATTTTGTTCTCAAATCTCTTCTGCGCATATAATTACTTTTTTAATTTTTGAACAAATAAAATGAATTACATACATATATTATTTACAAAGGAGAACATAAAAAGTACACATATATGCTTTATAAAGCCTGTAAGATATAATAATTAATATGAATCTTAAAAATTGCGACAAAATATTCAGTTTTTGTGTCTAGCATAATCCCACGCTGCATTTGCATCCAACAGCTATTCTAAATTTCTCCGGTTTCCAACATGAAGAATCAATTTCTTTTTTTAAGACATATACGTCTTCGTAATGAGTTTTACATTCATCAGCACCTCCTCCTGTGCTTCGAACAAAACAGACCTTAAAAAAATAAGTAGAATATTTGCTTAAAAATTTCACAGTAGGTAACATAGAAATCATCGCTTACATGCTTATGATGACTTGAAAGACCGTCATCAGAATACGGAACACAAGTAAAATTCCGAAAATGGGATGGCATAAATTTGTAACCCTCTTGTTCGTGTTTGCCAACAGAAACAATCGTTTGGCATTTCGAAAATGTATCCTATAAAGTAAAACAATTGCAAAAAATTGTATTATATATCCTATGGCTTTTTGAATTTTATTAGTCAGTATTTTAATCCCTTTTGGACAGTATTCAATTAAGCAGGGAAATTCGGTAATATTATATATAAAAGAAATTATGAGTGCTGGCAGCACAGGGCGAAGTAGTATTACGTAGTTAGTATCAGCAATTTCTTATTCTGAAGTGTACGATGTGTTGCATACCTATTTACAAACAATTCCTTTAAATTTAATTTTTCAAACAATTTTTAATAAAAAGAAAATGATTAAACAAATTGTTCACAAAAGTGAATTTCGACCATTCGATGCAATTGTGCTATCAGTTTCAAGCTCATAGTGACTGATAAGAGGGAAGAACTTGTATTTTTAAAAATTTTTTCGATTTCGATTATGCAGATCCAGTCTTAATGATCGGTATTTAAATCCATATAGTCACTATCCTTTGGCGGTCAGTATTTAAATGCAGCTCTTTGTATTTTTATACCTACTTACAAAAAATGGATTTAAATACCAACCATATAATTTGCTGCAATTAGTAATTACCAATATAACTATAAATGGCGGTACCAATCGTGGTATAATGGAACTCAAATCTCAAATTTTTACATACTAAGTATAGGAATTCCTGTTTATGTTTAATTCAAACCGTGGTATTGTTATCGTAATTTATAATTACTAATATCAAAATATCATTATTATTATTATTATATTTTACCCTGTAATCGCCATAAGTTTCACCAACAGCAGGTCTAGTAAAATGTTGAGAAAGTGGAAAATACGATTGCCTATTTCTTTTTTTTATGATGTCATTATTATTCAGATAAAATCGGCCTAAATCGGGATTTTCTTCCACATTCCACTTTTTTATATTATCGTCCATTTCGTTGTCAAAATCATTTGGTTCTTGAACCGCCAAAGCTTTTAATTTCATTATATCTAAAGATACCTGTTCCTCGCTTGTAAGGGGATCTCTTACATAACTGAAGGGGTCTTCATCAACTTCAAAACCAGCGGCATAATTTGAATATACAATTGCGTAAAATACGGGAAGAAACTAAAAAAGAAATCAAATTATTGTAACGTTTTCAATTACTATTTAAATTAATATTTAAAAAAAAAAACACCTTACCAAATACACAATTAACTGCACAAACGTTTCGAAAACGAATCCATTACATGAATGTCTAATAATTTTACATGGTGGTTTATAATGCACTCGATTACAATAAAAATGATAAATTTGTAAAATTAATTAATTTTTAAAGCCCTTCAGCAAGTACTATTTTTATTATATTAGTTTTGCGGTAAATTTGGAACTAATGGGCTGTATTTTTGCAAAAAAGAATAAACCAGAAAAAAATTATCTGATAGTTTAATCTACTCTCTAAAACTTTTATAAAATATATTTTTGCTGTTCTATGTAGGGCGGATCAGCAGACAGACGGTTAGGGGACAGATGTGTGTTTGAACTTGTATAAATTTCATTTTTTCATTTAAAATGCGGAGCCTAGAGAAAAGTTTTGTTTAAAACGCTAAATAGAGTAGTTGATAGTAATTAGTATAAGAAATTACATATTCCATTTGTTAATGGATGTCCCCCAGGGCTCCAGGTAATAAATTGTTATCAAAGTTACTTCAAGCTTTACATTTGTACGCGTAAAGCGAAGGTAATGTCAATGATAGTAATGATGACAATAACTAGCCTGTAGATTTCACCTACGTCAAGTACATGTACTAATGAATCTTAATGGCTAAATTGGGGTTTCTATGAAAATTGAACCTTATAGCTGGTAACAACAAAGTCGACAGGCGACATTTACAATAAATGATTTAGATTTACAAGTGAGGGAATTCAGACAAGTTCACGCAATAAACACCTTCTTCTCTAAACGTCATTCACGTATTATTATCAATGTGATGATTTTCAGATGATGAGAAAATCGAACGAGTGTTTTTCGAAACTTTGTGTTGTTAAATTTTAAAATGATAGAAATTAGCGAAAGTCCAGCAACCAAAGGACGCACAAGTGAGGAAAAAGAAACGAAATCAAAACTTTGGGCATCGTTGAGTGATTTACCTGAAGAAAATGGCTTCATTAAAAAAGAGTAAGTTTTTTTTATGAAATGTTTATGTTTGTTTTGTTTTATTGTTTCAACAGTCAAAAACAAAAGTAATAAAAACAAATGACGTCTTAATATTTTAATTAAAATTAATTAAAAACAGTACCTACTGGGAAACCGTTATAATTTCATAATAATACAAACAAACTAAACTCAAAAATATAGTATCTCACATTTTGAGTTAGGCTAAATATGTGGTAAATAATTAAATTCAAATTTTCTTTTTCATCACTGAATAATTACGAAAGGAGTAAAAAATAGAAGCTTATACAAAAAAAATCAATCTTGTACATAAGGGTGCAATGTTTTTATTATAAAACTGTACCATCGTTTCGCATTCGCAAGATAGGCTTCTTCGTTAATTAATAATCTAATCAATTACCGACGAGACATCATAATCAATAAACTTTTTGCCCTTTACTGATTTGATTACGATTCCATTTAGGAAAGATACGAAAATTAGGAAACTAAACCTTCTTATGAACAGTAAGACCAAATATTTGCAGAACGAAGTTGAATTTAATCAAAATCAAACTATCAAATCGGACAAATCTTCCCATTCAACTTATTATTATGCAACTGCGTACTGAATAATTATGACCATTCATATTATATTATACAGTAAAACGATGACGTCTTTCAATTTAAACTAATAAAAAAAATTACAAAGTTTTCTAATAAAACTAGCAATAAAAAAATAGTTTAAAATCGATAAAAGAATAGTTAAACTTTGGAGAAATGCATTTTATCTAATGGGAAAAATAATGAACAGATTCGATCATCGTCGTCGCAAAAAGGGAATACATCCAATGGAACCCGCCGCTACAGTCATTTTTGAAAGCAGAAGATTTTTGGGGACATTTAGAACAACAAAAAAGTAAGTACCTTTCTAAAACATCAAATAATATACACACATATATATATATGTAGTACATACTGTGTATAACAAATTTAAAAAGTATAAAACAACGCGTACTTACAAATAAATTATGTAATGTAGTCATGATATTATTGCGGCACTCTGTTAAAGGAAAATTCGATAATACATTAATTTCAGTGCGAACTGTTTTTTTATATACGACAATAAAATCCATGGGAATCAGGAAAATCCTTCCCTTTTTAATTTCCTTGCATTATCAGTTTATTCAAAACCTACATGTCTCCTAGTTCTCATTAAGTAAATAAAGTTATTAATTTACGGCCTGTACCAATAACAAAAAGTAAGCACCCTAGCTATATCTAATCCTGTGTCAAAATGAGTCAATCCTGGAAATGATGTTTGTTTGTATTTCAGATAAATAATTAATTTTATTTAAAAATAAGTACATATGTGGCGCTAATTCATATCGAACTAATTACATGAATAACTTTGGTAATTTGTTATTTAAATTAGTTATATTGTTTATTAAGCAAACGAACTTATTTTTCAAACAAAAAAGAAAGGTCTTATCCCAACTAACCAGTTTTACAGTTTAAAAAAACGCGGACACGTGTTTCGCTCACTTACACGTTTAAACTGTTGTGGTTAGTTAGGATAAGACCTTTCTTTTTGGTTTATCATTATAGCACAGTCTCCTTTATATTTATTTCGGACTTATTTGTGTTTAGAAAAACATGTAAAAATCAAGAGATTTTCCCGCCGGGATCATCCGGCATATTTCGACAAAAATCCCTTAATTCATGTGATCGCCATCTATCGATAACTGATTACGCTAAAGCGGCACGACAATCAATCGGTAATATAGGCACGTTGTTATCGCGAAAAATGGCGGCTACTACATCTCAACCAAATATTCCTTGGCCGAATTCCAAAGATGATTACGAACTACGGCAAGTAATCGGTAAGTACCCGCTAATTAACGTTTTATATTATAATAACTTTTTGAAAACATAAATAATTCTTGTAAAGATACAACGTATTAACTGTGGACTGACGACAATCCGTGTGGATTAAGGTTATGTTCATGTTTAGTAGATTCGTTCCGGTCTTTCGCTATCGGTTAATTTAGTTATAATCTTTATAATATTAATAACAAGCCATTTATTATACATAAATACATTTTTTTGTTGAATTTCCAAAGTTAGTACGTAAGTGCTCTCATAAATTCAACATTTATAGGGGTGTGTCAATTTGCTTTGAACTGCATTACTTAAATCGAATAAATACGTCGGTTAATAGATTTGTGGGCCAACATATAGTAGATATGACCTGAATTTGATTGGGTTAATTGGTATGGTCACAAGATTTGAATTAATGCTAATGATACATATTTTGTTTGTTAGCACATGTCAGCATACACTTAGTTTTTAATTTGTTTGAAAATATAGACATTTTTTGTGTTCTTCTAAGTTATCCTTTTGGTATTTGGTCACTAACATTTTTATTACATAAGTACATTTATAACTTTAATTACAAAACGAAACAATTAAACTTTCTACTTATACTTTACTATTAACAAATCATTTAGAACTTTTCAACAATTGCTTAAAATTATTATCATGTTGTCTAATGATAATAAACATAGTACTTGTAAAAAACCTTATTATTTATTTGTATGAATTGACCTTCAATTTTATACAAGCTGTTCTTAATTTAATTTTCTTAGTGGATGTAGTGAATCAATGAGACAAATAATTCCTATCTAAAGTATAATGTAGTGTAATAAACTATTATGGCATTTACATATGTATTAACTTAGTAATGATATTTTAGGAAAACAGGACTCATGCTTTTTTATAATGTACTAAAAATCTGTAATTTAAAAACATTCTCATATATGATTTTTAGGTGTTGGTGCAACTGCAGTGGTTCATGCAGCACTGTGTAAACCACGAAACGAAAAATGTGCTATAAAACGTATAAATTTAGAAAAATGGAACACATCAATGGACGAATTGCTCAAAGAAATTCAAGCCATGTCAAGTTGCAATCATGAAAATGTAGTAACCTACTATACTAGCTTTGTTGTTAGAGAAGAACTATGGCTTGTGCTGAGGTTACTTGAAGGTAGATTATACTAGAAAGGTTCTTTAATAAAAATAATAATCCGTTTCATTTTAGGTGGAAGTTTGTTGGATATTATTAAACATAAAATGAAAGCTACTAACTGCAAACATGGAGTTTTTGATGAAGCAACAATTGCTACAGTCTTAAGAGAAGTTCTTAAAGGTTTGGAATATTTTCACAGCAATGGTCAAATTCATAGGTACATTAATGATATTTTATTTGAAAGAAGCTCTATTGCATCCAGTTAAATAGTTGTGGTGAAAGTACAATGATATTTTAATTTTGCAGAGACATTAAAGCTGGTAATATTTTGTTGGGAGAAGATGGCACTGTTCAAATAGCAGATTTTGGTGTATCAGCATGGCTGGCCACTGGACGTGATCTTTCCAGGCAGAAAGTAAGACATACATTTGTGGGGACCCCATGTTGGATGGCTCCTGAAGTAATGGAGCAGGTTAGTTGTTATTAATTTGGAACCATATAAAAGCAAACTATAACATGTAAGAAATATTATTAGTTTTTCAAGATGGGATAATAGAAAATACAGTTTGAAAGCATATACAGTTTGGAAAACTTAAACCGCGAATTTCGCACAAACGGAGAAAATCGATATACTTCTCAGGGCATGTAAATGTTGTACGAAATGCGTTCTGTCTGCATCCCTTCCGCTTTCGTTTGCCTATTTGTACACAAGTACGTTAAACAAAAATGTTAAAAATCGTGGGTTTCTACTAATTAAAGGTAACTTTCATAAACTAAAGGTATCAACACAATACTAATTTTTTGTTATTTGTTGAAGATTTGTAAATAATCTGTGTGTTATTTTATTAATAATCATTTAATTAATTCCGTCGAATGATAACAGCAGTAATTCAATAGTACTGTTAATTGAGCCACATTATCAGTAGTGTATGCGATTGTTCAAAACCCGCCACTAATGTAATGGATAGAATGCAAATGCAAACGTCACTTCATTATGGCCAATGTTTACTGTGGGCAAATAAAAAGATTGTATAACTTTCGCATTCTTTCATAAATAAACTAATAGGGCGACCTAAAATACGACCGTTTGAAACAAAAATTTTTAGTTCACTCAACCTGAAATAAAACGGATGACACAGTATAGCATCATTACTCAAAAATTCGAAAAGTTAATAAAATGAACAGATAAACATTACAACCTTTTATTAGATATATACCAATTTTTTGCAGTATTTTATTTTTTTGAATACATATTTTTTATTTATAATTAGTAAATATGTATTTGAGTCACAGAATATGTTTCTTAATGCATGTTTAAAAACGAATCTAAATAATTTTAATATGCACCTATTTGTAAGAAAAAACATTTGTAGAGTATATTATACAAAAAATTTATATTATCAAAACCATACCCCTCAAAATAATTTTCAGGATCACGGTTACGATTTCAAGGCTGATATTTGGTCGTTTGGAATAACAGCGATAGAAATGGCGACTGGTACCGCCCCATACCACAAATATCCACCGATGAAAGTACTCATGTTAACGTTACAAAACGACCCACCTAATCTGGATACAGGTGCAGAAGAAAAAGATCAATATAAAGTAAACATTTTTGTTTATAAATTAGAAAAGTTGGCGTATTAGTTTAAAGTAAAATATATATGCATATTTATTTTAATACAGGCCTATGGAAAAACTTTTCGCAAAATGATATCAGATTGCTTGCAAAAAGAACCCAGCAAACGGCCAACAGCGAGTGAATTATTAAAACACCCGTTTTTCAAAAAAGCCAAAGATAAAAAGTATTTACAACAGACACTTGTTGCTATTGGACCAAGTTTGGAAACGCGAATTCAGAAAGCTTCAAAACGACAACCGGGCGCTTCCGGTCGATTGCACCGGAAAGAAACAGGCGAGTGGGTATGGTCAAGTGATGATGAAGGAGCTAATGAAGACGAAGAAAGCGATAGCGATACTGATTCAAGACCAATGAACACACTTGCATCGGTCGGATCGAGCGGTTCCGATCGAGACGAAAGTAGCGAAGCGGACACGTTACCCCCTGTCAATCTGGTATTACGAATGAGGTGTGTAATTTAGTAAATTTTATCCATTTTTGCGGGGCAGTTTTAGAATAAGTTAGTTCTGGTGAATTATAAAAATACGTTAATTCTTTTCTCGAAATAGTGAAATAAGCAATAACAAATTTTTCTTGTTAATGTTCCTACTTAAGAAAGTATTCTGCTTATTTTAAGTAAGAATGCAAAACGTCTGTAAATTTTATTTGTTATGCCGTGGCTTAACAAGTCATTTTAACGAAAGGAAGTGAAAAAATACAGAAAATCTAAGAGCTAGTCTGTCTATTTACGCGATAATAATGGCTATAATTCCGTAGTCTGATTTAAACTTACAAATAGATACACCCTTTTAAAATCGTATGTTCATTAATTCATATATCGAAACCTGTAGAATATTTCACGTTACCGCAAACAAACAACACCCATCTTGACCTCAATTCTTTTGTCGACGAAGCAGTTTAGTAATGTTAGAGAACTTGACTTATTTTTTTTACATTAAGATTTTTGGTAGTATATAATTGCCTTTCGATCATGTATGTTTTTTACTTGATGTAGGTAAAAGTTGCACTTTTTTGAAATATTTTAATAACATTTTTTTCCCCTCAGAGAACCATATAGTCTCCGTCCTGTCCTAAGGTTAGTCCTTAATCCTTTTCCTACCTTTTTTTATTAATTGTTTGAATTTATTAATCACATTTTTTTTTTCAACAAATATAAGCTACGTATAGTTAGTATTAGCAGTTGTCTCAAATACTAATCAAACCAAATATTTAATACCATTATTATTTGTTTTGAGGCTTTCTGGCCGTTGTCTTTGGAAATTGTTTCTCTACGTTTCGCCTACAATTGCAGCAGATATTTTCAAGGCTAGCACTATGCAGCACTCGCCGATAAAAGCAACGTGCTACTTTTGAAAATGTCTGCCGCATTTGTAGGCTAAACGTTGACGGACAATTTTCAAAGATAACGGCCAGAAAGCCTGAAAGTAAATAATAAATAGAGGCGGATTAAATGTCGAGAGCGCCCTAGGCTAGCACCCCGTAGACGCCCCTCTGGCGTTCATATATTTTGCAAAATAATTTTTGTAAGTACATCCTTATTTTTTGTTAGCTTAAAAACTCCCGCGCGCGCCCCTAGGCATGTGCCTAGTTTGCCTTACGGATAATCCGCTTTTATTTAAATATTTAATGTATAAGTTGGTCTACGTATTAGCCAATAACATTTATTATGTATTTCAAAGGAATGCAAAACGAGAACTAAACGACATCAGGTTCGAATTCGCAGTGGGTAAAGACAGCGCCGAAGGAATTGCGAGCGAGTTAGTGGGTGCAGGATTAGTGGACAATAGGGACAGTACGGTCATCACGAATAATCTTCAAAAATTAATCGACAACAGAGATTCCATTAAAGTTGTCACGTTTCCTTTGGTAAGTTTTTAAAATATATATTTTATTGTGCATAGAAATTCCGCATTTCTAATGTTTTGTTTTACTCCAGTAAATTTCTAATCATTTTTAAATAAATTATTTTTTCATGGAACTTAAGAAATATAAATGGGTATTTTAATTATAATAACGGATTGAAATGAAATTTTCATTTCTTGTTGTGTAGAATTCGAGTGTGGCAAACAACGAGGTACCCGATGACAAAGCTCTTATAGGTTTTGCTCAAATTTCGATAACAGACTGAAAGAATGAAAAGGGAAGTTTTTTATGTAACCACATATTAATAATGATTATAATGATTACAATAATTAATAGTAATGGTAGAGTACTAAACGATATAAGTAAAAGTCTGGTATGTATATAATGTAGATAAGATTTTAATATTTTATTATTTTACATTATTAAACAGTTGATTTTGTTTTGTTATGTATATCACATTTTGAGTTAGGCTAAATATGTGGTAAATAATTAAATTCAAATTTTCTTTTTCATCACTGAATAATTACGAAAGGAGTAAAAAATAGAAGCTTATACAAAAAAAATCAATCTTGTACATAAGGGTGCAATGTTTTTATTATAAAACTGTACCATCGTTTCGCATTCGCAAGATAGGCTTCTTCGTTAATTAATAATCTAATCAATTACCGACGAGACATCATAATCAATAAACTTTTTGCCCTTTACTGATTTGATTACGATTCCATTTAGGAAAGATACGAAAATTAGGAAACTAAACCTTCTTATGAACAGTAAGACCAAATATTTGCAGAACGAAGTTGAATTTAATCAAAATCAAACTATCAAATCGGACAAATCTTCCCATTCAACTTATTATTATGCAACTGCGTACTGAATAATTATGACCATTCATATTATATTATACAGTAAAACGATGACGTCTTTCAATTTAAACTAATAAAAAAAATTACAAAGTTTTCTAATAAAANTTAATATTTTATTATTTTATATTATTAAACAGTTGATTTTGTTTTGTTATTATGTTACTTATTATTTTGAATGAAAAAAAAAACCGTGCCTAATCGATATTTAATTCATTGTTATTTAATGTGTCGTACTTAAGCTCTGTATCAAAGCTTTAAAATTATTTTAATATTAATCGAAGAAAAACGGAATTAAAAAACGTATAATAGTTTAAAAATTATACTTAAGTTGAAAGAGAAATATTTTAGTAATTTTGGTTACTTGGTGCTTCTTATGCTTTTGTTTTCTTTTGGGTGGATTATTAATAATTACGAATACAGTTCATTGCATAAATAAAAAATTAAATTCTACTTATTTTGCGCGCTTAAATCGATATGTACACAAATATTTTTTCTAGTGTTCCTAACGCAATTGCACTAGATGTTCATTTCTGTTCCTAATAATAATTGGGAAAATTAAAAGAAACCCAGACGAAAATGTTGCCTTTTAGGAATAAGTGAAATCATTAGTAATTACTTACTTAGCTACTTGTAATATTGTTTCACCAATGTGCAGTTTCTCTTTTTAACGCTTTTTTTATTTAATTCAATTTTAAATAATTTGTTACTAAAATGATTATTTGTCACTGCCTAAACGTCGGGGAATAATTTTTCTTAAATTTCATTATGATATCTTATCAAAAGTATTTGATTACTTTTACCATGTGGATTTTACAGACATTTGAATATTTAGCATTCTATGTATTTCTCAAACTTTTAAGATCACTAGTTTTTTATTTTAATAGAAAACCGCAAATTGGCCTGTTTTTATTCAAGTTGCTAAGTATTTACAATAATATTAAATTTTGCTTTGTGAACTGCTTACACTGCAAAACGATGTATTTTTGATTGTTATTAATCTACTTACCTATCAAGCATTCAACGATTGTAGTTTCTACTACAGTTTGCCTAAAGTAGATATATTTGAACTCATTGGCAAATTTTAGTGCTAATGGAATCAGCGTTGTGAATTATTACTATTCAAGTATAAGAGGAAAGTGGTGAAATTGTACATAATATTTATTTATTCCATTTTAAAATCGCAAATATAATAAAAAGTGATTATTACAGGCTCTTTAATTTTTTGTTTTTAAGAATTATGTATTCTCTTATGAAATTAAAAGATTCTACATACGTTCCACATTTGAAAATGCCAACAGAATGTATTTGTTTTAAATTATGTTTTTAATGAGGCAAAAAAATAATCTACAATAACTATATAAAGGATATAATTTCTGCAGTAAAAATCTGTAGAACTGTATACAGTAGATACTTGATAGTGTGAACTGATAAAACAGTTGTTCACGTTAACGAATATTATATTTTATATGTAATAAACATATCTGTAATTGACAAATGCTTAAAACAGTAATGAAATATAATTTTTCACCATATAAATCAGATATTTTTGTTTGTTTCTGAGGATTTTTTTGCACATTGGTTCCTTTTTTTGATCTTTTTATACTTAACTATAAAGTCAGTAATGTTCACATCATTCTCTTCTGCCTACAGGGTTACATTTAAAGCGTCTATAGTTCTAAGCAAAATATACTCAACAGCTCAAAATTTTTCCACCGCTACTTTAAAAGTCTTCAATAAGACATCCTTTAAATTTATTATCACAATGATTCGACTTCAACAAATCGAAATACCGATTTTTTAGGCTAGTGAGCAGTCGTTTCTATAAGCTAAGATGTAGTTTGCTCACGGTATATGGCGACCTAGCATAGTTAATATGCCGCTCACAATATCGAA
>NW_020438873.1:11753-43306 GCF_000699045.2 Agrilus planipennis | reverse complement strand
AAATATATTTTATAATTATAAATATTTAAAATAAATACATGGCTTTCTGCGAAGTAAATTAACAGAAAAACTAACAACACAATATATGAGCAACAAATAATAACATATAAGTAAACGCATGGTTTCATAAAAACACATAATTTTCATACTGTAGTCTTTACACATTCATTTAAAGATTCCCTTAAAAGTGTTAAGAGATCGAATCATAAAATTCCTATAATTAATAAAATTATTACCCACTACAACTGAGAATTAAACCAAAAAAAACAAAATGCAATTATAAGCAGTATGCATACAAGTAATTGAGAAGGCAACATAATATAACATGGAATACATATTTAATATGTTTTTAAAATGATTTTTGTTCCCTTATAAAATAAGTAGAGATATTTAGAATTGTTTTAAACTTACGACGAACCTCTCACACTCACAATAAAATTAAGGCAAAAGTCATTTTAAATATTCCTCTATACTATCACTCAGTTGTAGTATTAATAAATAGAATCTGAAACTGTTTCTTAATGTTCAGCTTAAGTTTTACTTCTTACACAGAATCAATCATAGAATAAGCCTAAAAAATACATTTAATGCTTATGCGTACAGTATACAAGAGGTAATCAGAACAGCGAAACCTTAAATAAGTCTTACGACACCTGTTTAAGGGTCACTTGTATCATTGACAAGTCAAGCATAAAACGTTGATATTTCTTAAAAAAAGCATGAGCGGAAGCAACACTTTTGAACTGAATTGTTGCCTGTCGCTCCTTTGGAGACATCTGTAGCTTCTGAAAACATAACACATTTTAAACTTAAGCCTGGATTTGAACATACTCAACAAATTACGTTTTTTGCTCGCAAGTTTATACAATGTTGTATTTAAAAATTATTGAATAGTTGCTTATAACAAAAAAGTGTTTAGACTTCATCACTTCACAACCATTTTCAAATGCAAATATCAGTTCAATCAAGAATATCCTGAAAACTGTATTAATCATAACGTTTTAAATTATTAATTTACTTTTTTCCAAAACCCACTTGATTTATTAAAATAATTATGAAGAGATTTCACCGAAAATTTGAAGGATTATCCATAATAAATGTAATAACTAAGAAAACTTTACGAATGTTGTCAGTAAAGCAGAAACTTCTTAACAATTCAGTAAAACATCTCTCCAATTANTTTTTCCAAAACCCACTTGATTTATTAAAATAATTATGAAGAGATTTCACCGAAAATTTGAAGGATTATCCATAATAAATGTAATAACTAAGAAAACTTTACGAATGTTGTCAGTAAAGCAGAAACTTCTTAACAATTCAGTAAAACATCTCTCCAATTAGAGACTTAGGTAATCCCAAAGCAAGACTTAATTTTAACACCAATTAAGATGAGTATTATCTAACATTAACTATTTTTTATAACGAAAACTTAAAATATACTTTTCTATTAAAAGATAGAAGAATGATAGCAAAAAAAAACAATTTAAAATACATCAATAACTTAAAGCAACTAAACGAGTGTACAGAGAAAATAATCGCCTCAATAGCATCAACTAAATTAATGTACTGAAAATTGTACAATTAAAAATTCAGATAAAAACAAAACGTGTATAAACAAGGAATATTTAGTAATGACACTAGTCCAGTGTAATTGTTATTAAAAAAGGTAATTAAAATCACTTTCTGAGAACGAATCTGTTTCTTTTCTCAAAATTTGGCTTCGCAGGTTCTGGAAAACAAATTCATAAACAGCCAATCTGTCTTAAATTTTTATGTCCATTTTCTTAAATGTAGCAGTGAATTGTTTTTTAAATATTAGAAAAGCTTCCCTGATATCAATTAAAAAAAAAAAAGTAAAATCCCAAGAAAGATTGGCTTATAATTAATAAATATAGCTAAGAATTCATTTTGAAATTAAAAGATTCTACATACGTTCCACATTTGAAAATGCCAACAGAATGTATTTGTTTTAAATTATGTTTTTAATGAGGCAAAAAAAAAATCTACAATAACTATATAAAGGATATAATTTCTGCAGTATAAATCTGTAGAACTGTATACAGTAGATACTTGATAGTGTGAACTGATAAAACAGTTGTTCACGTTAACGAATATTATATTTTATATGTAATAAACATATCTGTAATTGACAAATGCTTAAAACAGTAATGAAATATAATTTTTCACCATATAAATCAGATATTTTTGTTTGTTTCTGAGGATTTTTTTGCACATTGGTTCCTTTTTTTGATCTTTTTATACTTAACTATAAAGTCAGTAATGTTCACATCATTCTCTTCTGCCTACAGGGTTACATTTAAAGCGTCTATAGTTCTAAGCAAAATATACTCAACAGCTCAAAATTTTTCCACCGCTACTTTAAAAGTCTTCAATAAGACATCCTTTAAATTTATTATCACAATGATTCGACTTCAACAAATCGAAATACCGATTTTTTAGGCTAGTGAGCAGTCGTTTCTATAAGCTAAGATGTAGTTTGCTCACGGTATATGGCGACCTAGCATAGTTAATATGCCGCTCACAATATCGAATATCTACTGTTTTAATAGTGATTAATTANAATAATAATAAATCTATAAGAACACAATAAACGAAAAATAGAATATTTTGAAATCTTCAGAGGAAAAGAGAATAATGCATTTACCCATCTTACACTTTGAGCTAAAATAAAAACCTGCTTACCTCAACATTGCCAATATTTTGACACATCTTTCGAAGTTTTATATCTGTTGTACCGGCAGCGAGATTGCTTACAACCACAATTGATGTATCAGGCAAATTGTCATCTCTGGCAAGGACTTTTCGATTTTCGAGAAAACCGGACGTAGGAGCTCCTTCCAAAGTCTTCTTCGAAACAATACGTACACCACCACTACTGTTAGCATTTTTCAAAACCGATGCTGTCACAAGCGTCTGCAAATTATTACTATACGTTTGTTGTTGTTGCTGCTGGAATTTATTTGGATTTATCTGATTCGTTGTCGTCACAACTTTAAGAGTCTGATGTTTCGCCACGTTCTTTTTAACGTTGCTAATTTGTTTAGAAAACTGTTTCCTTTGTGTAGTATTTTGTATAGCAGAGGTTGAATTAGATTCGAAAGAATTGCCAGCCTTCATAGCTTTTTCCTTGGCGGCTTGCTTCCTTCGCTCCTCTTTTTCTCGTAGAAACATTTCACGGCGACGTTTCTGCTCCTCGATTTTAAGTCTTAAATCCTTTGTCAGCTCATCCTCTTCTTCAACTTCTTGTTTACCCTAAGAATTATACGACAAACATAGCCCAGAATATTTAATAACGAATTGAATTCTTTTTATTAACAAATAATCAGGGTAAGTACTCACTTCGGTAGTAGTAACAGTTGTGTCCTGAGTGTCTATGGGCACTTCGTAGAGATGTTTCTCCCTTTCAAGAGATCGCTTTTTCCTTCTTTGTTCAAGATTATTGTTCTCAATGCGCCTTTTTGGCTGATTAAAATTTCCAGTATGAAATTTATGTTTGTTAATAAATCCACTTCTTTTCATATTAGCACTACTATTATTTTTCAACACCATTTTTTGACCATAATTACTGTTAGAAGGAGGGGGCATATGACTGAACTCCTCTCTTTGTTGCTGCATAAAATTAGATGGAGGATTGGTGAAAGGTTGAGATTGTACTTGATTGTTAGGAACATAAAATTGGGAGTAGGTTGGGTCTGTAGGGAGTTGCTGCTGGTTGTAATGAGATGGGACAAGAGGGGGAGGCTGTTGAAACTGGTTTGGCGTGAATTGAGCAGTCTGGTTTGCAAAGGATAAGCTGTTGCCGGCATTACTAAAAGGAATGGGCTGATTAAGGGTATATTGAGGAGCGTTTTGATTCGTGCCGAAAGGAATGTTCTGATTGGTGGGATAACCGAAATTTGGATTTGCAAACACACTGCGAACTGGCGGTGCAGCTGGCGCAACTGGTATCTGCAAAACTGTGCGAGACTGATCATTGGGTAAACCCTAAAACAAATTGACCTTCAGATAGGTAGTTGCTAATGAAAATAGCGCTGCTTTCTTGATTGCTTAGTCGTAGTTGAAAATATCGAATTGTTGAGTTTTACAGATTAGCTTTGAAAACATTAAGTAAGAAATCAATTTTACTAAAGTTTTTGATTAAAAGGTAAACAATAAAACAACATTTAAAAGAAAAGCGTATGTTTTTGAGAGGCTGCTTACTAGTAAAATGTCAACACTTATAAGCAGATAGAAAAACACTTTAAAAATCATTTTTACCTGAATATTATCATACTGAAGTTCGTTCCAGTTATTAACCTAAGCAAAATTAGAATGATTAAATAAACCACCACCAAAGACTACAAAAGTCATATAGGTACGTAATAGTGCAATTTGACTAATAGTAAAAAAAAACAAAACTCACCACTGGCTGAAACTGTTGATGTGGTAAATGGTGTTGAGATGGTTGCACTGGAGGAGGGGGTAGATGATAAGCTGAATTAATATTGGGATTATTGTAAACTGGAGGTTGTTGAAAGTTTGGTTGATAAGAACTGGAAACCATTGACCCTGGAGGCTGCATTGGCAGATGAGCACTATTAGCCCATGGTTGGATAAATGCTATGTTCTTATTTCGTTCCTGATGAGTATATGAAGTTCTACTATCCATCTTTCTTGCATTCAATACAAAACGAGCTAATAACGAAAAAGTATTATTTTCATTAAATATATAATTTTAACATGACAACATTTAATTCCCTGACAATCCCAGATTTTTTGCATTGAAAAATACTCTGACAAATATAGATACGAATAGAAAACTTTATTCATACATATGCAAACAAGTACGAGAAGGACTTGGACTCTGTAAGTTCTTATATTATCATATTACTTTAATAACTGGTTAGGTCAAAACAATTATTGGGTTTAATAAATATTTATTGAAATTCTTTCTGTTTTCCTTATTACAAATGTTTTATCTAGAGTACAACCATGAAAATTTAAGTATAATTAACAACATTGTATACCAATGTCAAAAGAATTAAATTTATTATTTAAAATTTCCACTTAGAATTAGCAACTAATTTTTGAAAGAATGCTTTATTGCTGATAGGTTTTGAAAATCAATCAGTAAATCAAAAGAAGGACAACAAAAGGATCCTGTAACGGTTCTGTTTTTTATTTCGAAATATAAAACCCACATACTTATACGAGTTTGTCAACAAAGCAATCCCTTGAATATTAAATTAAATTTTTGTTTCCTGACAATTCCAGGTTTTCATCAAAAGTGAGCATTATGTAATTTATATAACAGTAAATGAATATTTTCACTTACCATCATTACCAACTTGCACCTGTCCCTTAAAATTAGGATTTATATGCACGGTCGAGCTTTCCTTGTTTCTTTGGTATTTTTGATTAAACCGTTGATTGTTTTGAAAGTTTCCTTTGGCATTCTGAAATTTACTTCTTACATTTCTTTGTCTCTGGTTTGTCAATTTTAAATCTTCCTTAATTGCTACGTTATCTACAATAAACAAAAGGAACTAATAACAAAATTTTCTGTAAAAACTTAGATTTATTCACCTAGAGTATCTGGTATAGACTTGACCTTATTTACAGGTGTAAATCGTTCATTTTTAAAACGATGACTTCGCTCCGTTTGCTCAGCATCGCTACTTGCAATACTGTCATCTATGTTTGTAGTGGTACTAACTGCAGATGTACTTGCTTTCGATACATTTTTTTCTTCTGTAACAAAAATTGTTACAAAAGGAAAAAAATATGATGAGCAATGCTTACTTTCAAATGTTTCATCTAAATCCACTTCATCAACTTCTAACTCCAAAATATCTTCAGTTCCTGTTTCTTCCTCAACATTATCAGCCAGTAATGCATCTTCGTCGTAATCCCTATCATCATCATCCCCATCAACACTTCCTCCAAGTAGTGCTTCATCACTGTTAATAATTTGGGAAATTTATTTATTAATATAATTATAAGATATGCATTATACATATTTTGCAATTATAATAATGTATAAAACTGTAACAACTTATTTGAGTTTGTTTATTTTTCCTCATTATTTATTTATTAGCCACAACTAAATTTATTAAAAAAGTTATTTTCTAAATCCTGAATTAAAATGTTACTTACTTTTCTGCATCCGACATTTTACATTCTAATATATATTTATAATTATATTACGATTTCATTGCATCTCATCTGACTGCATCCACTGAAATTGACAAACAGATAAATCGCAGAAGATCATAAAGCGCAGACAGATAAAATTCAAGTATATGAAGAGTATATGTCTAAGGTCCCATTCTCATTGTCCATGGCATAAAAATTCCAAAAACGATCTGTGATCTTGTTTAATCAATTAAATTTTGTTAGTGTTGATAGAGGTATCAAAACGGAAATGTTTTCTTATATGTATTTCTTTAAAATAATTTACACGACTGTTAGTTAAAGCATACCAGTTTTATATGAATATGAAATAATAACAAGCTTACGACCTTAAATAGCTTTGACCTTGAAATTTATTTGGACATGGTCATAAATAAGGGTATTATGGTATAAAAGTTATCAATATTTATGAAATGAAAACGAATACAACCTTCTTATTTATGTATATAACATGAATCTATGAATGAATATGACAATATGACATGACATGGATATAACCTCCAAAACTTAAAAGTATAACGAACGTTATTTTTATACTTAGGAAAGTATGGCTCACTTTAATAAGAATTTTAGTTTAATAAAAAGAAATATATCAATGTTCTACAGTAAATCATGGTATTCATCAAACTGTGTAATTTTAGGTATAGAAACTTCTTGTGATGATACAGGTTGTGCTATTGTAGACTCCCAATGCAATATTTTAGGCGAATCATTAAATTCTCAACAGTTAATACACCTACAGTAATGAATACTCAAATCCTTTTTTATTTTTTATGGTAATTTGTTGTTTGTTTACTAGAAATGGAGGCATAATACCACCAATAGCTGAAAACCTCCATAGGAAAAACATTGAAAATGTAGTGAATAATGCCTTAGCAAGCAGTAAAGTACATTTTGCTGATATTGACGCAGTTGCCACAACAGTAACACCAGGTACCTCAGATCATTATTGTTGGAAGAGAAGCAAATTTAGTATTTTTTATAGGTTTACCATTGTCATTAAAAATTGGTGTCAAATATGGAAAATATCTCTGTAAAAAATACAATAAACCATTCATTCCCATTCATCATATGGAAGCACATGCTTTAACAGCAAGAATGTGTAAAAAAGATGTAAATTTTCCATTTCTAGTACTTTTGATAAGTGGTGGTCATTGTTTAATTGCTGTTTGTAAGGATGTAAACAAATTTCTTCTTCTTGGAGAAAGCATTGATGATTCACCAGGAGAAGCTTTTGATAAAGTGAGTAAGTATAAGTAGTTAGGAAACATCTAGCTTTGCTCTTTTAATAACTTGGAATTAAGAAAGTTACTTGAATAAGTTTCGTGTAATTTGTATATGTGATCTGAAAAAATTGTTTTCAACAAATAACATATTAACTGATGTTGGTTGCTAATGAGGATAATATTAAGGTTTAATACAAAAATCAGAGAAGTGATTAATAAAAACAAATACCTGATAAATAAACAATTGAAATTTATTCTAAAAATACTCCAACAAAGGAGTACAACACTTATTTTTAGCAAAGTTGATTTGTTCTAAATAAATACTATTTACCATTATTTTGAACTTAAGTATAAAGTAATGTTAGGAATTAATTAATTTTTTAGGTTGCTAGAAGACTAAAAATGAAAAATATCCCAGAATTTTCAACAATTTCTGGAGGACAAGCTATTGAACTTGCAGCTTCCAGAGCAGATAATCCAATACAATTTAAATTTTCAATTCCATTGCTTCAATACAAGGATTGTAACTTCAGTTTCTCAGGGCTCAAAACTCAAGCAAAAATTCACATACAGCGCCAGGAGAAACAGCATAGTAAGACTACTCCAAATATTTACAATAATAGTAACAATAATAAACTAAAATGAGGGATTGACTCTATTTGCTGACTTGTGAGACCAGTTTTTTTCATTAATTTCATTTATCAGTCTTTATTTTCTACTTGTTTTTATTTGCAGATTTGCCTCCTGATGGTATTATACCTGATCTGTACAATTTATGTGCTGGTTTTCAGCTTGTAATCACAAGACATTTATGTCACAGAGTGCAAAGAGCAATGGAATTTGCAGAAATGAAAGGATTACTTCCAAGAGACAACAAAACACTTGTATGTTTATAACATTAATTTAAAACAACTTTTTTTTTATACAATTTGAATTTTTTCATAAAACATTGAATAGATAAAATCAGTGTAAATGTTTCTTTTAATTTTTTGGCAACTTTAGGTTATTTCCGGTGGAGTTGCTTGCAACAACTTTATTGCAAAAGGCCTTCAAATTATCTGCAAGGAGTTAGAATATAAAATGGTTAGACCTCCGCCAAAATTATGCACTGATAATGGGGTAATGATTGCGTGGAATGGTGTGGAAAGGTAATTTTAAATAAACGTTTTATCAATTTAATTAAATAACAAAGTTATTATTAAAATTGGAACGTAAATAACATAATAGATTCGATTAATAGCATATTTCAACATCATAATTAACTAAATTTAAGATGGAGAACTAAAGCAGGAGTAACAAAAGATTTAGATTCAGTAGATTGGCAAAAATCCTGTCCATTAGGGGAAAACTTAATAAATGAAGTAAAGAAAGCCGAAATTTCTCCACATTGGGTTAGAATATCAAAATTAACAAAACCACAAGTAGTTGATAATGAAAATAATATAAGTTTAAAATTAAAAGCAATAAGTGCTAATGAATAATGTAAAAATACCTTTAATGAATATTTAAGCATTTACTGTAAATAAAAATATTTATTTTAAATTATATTACTTCCAAAGCTAAGAATTAGCATTAATGACTAGTTTTAAACTACTGGAGTTGCTCTTTCTCTTAAATTTTCTTTCAAATTACGAATTACATTTAAATCATTCATGACAACCTCTTTTAGTTTTTGTTTTTCAGCATTTATATCTAATAAGTTCCTTAAAGTGTTTTTCACTTTTTCTATGTCTTCCACACTTTCTTTAGCTGAAATAGGAATAATTTCACCAATTTCAAGAATCCTTGTGGGTCTAATTTCTTCTGAATACTCTTGAATAATTTCTGAAAGTTAAAATATTCAATAACTTTACAAACATTTTTACTGAAACATACCTGGTAATGCTGTGATTTGTTCTCTTACTTTTTCAAACTTCTTTAAAGCTCCATCAGTATCCATTTTATTAATTACTAGCACAGCTGGTTTTTCCAAAAGGCTTTCGTTGTACAATTCTAATTCCTGTAAAAATTATGCATAAGTCAAAAAGTAATTTAAAATTTAAACAATAAGAGCAATGATTACTTTGTTTAATAAAATTACAGTATCAAGACAACTCCTAAAAGTATGTTGAGGGCTAAGTTGAAAACCATTGATATCTACTACTAATAACAATAACGTGGTTCTTTCTACATGTTTCAAAAATTTGTGTCCCATTCCTCTATTTGCATGAGCCCCTTCAATTAATCCTGGTAAATCGGCCATTGAAATTTGCCTTAAATCTTTGTATTTCAGCATTCCAATATTTGGTCTAATTGTGGTAACTAGAAAATAAAATAAAAAATTTTGTCATGCAGCAAGTTGTTCTCTACTTACAAGGATAACTAGCAATTTTGGGTTTTGCATGTGAAATAGATCTTAGAAGAGTACTCTTTCCAGCATTAGGAAATCCTACAAGTCCCACATCTGCTATTAATTTCAGGTCTAATTTTATTGGCCATGCTTGGCCCTCACTTCCTAAAAATCCATTTTTTGGATGCCCTCCTATTCCTCCTTTTGCAACTATCACTTCGTCACCTTCCTTGTTTAATTCTCCTACAATTTTTTGTAAAACTTGTTTATTTTCGAAGAAACAAATATTACCTATCTCACCTAATCTTTTTCCTTCATCTGTGTAAACTGTTACCCCAACAGGTACCTCAACCTTAACGTCTTCACCAGGAGGACCCAAAATATACTTTTGTGAACTATCTGTTCCATGAGAAGCGAAAATCCGTTTACTCTGGTGTTCGTTTAAAACATGTTCTAAGAACATTTTCTCTTTTGCAACAAGAATTACACTTCCTCCCTGCCCTCCTACACCTCCATACCTAATAATATGCTATTATTTTNGTCACATTTAAGAGACCACCTCTTCTTATTTTGAAATGCTCAAAAAGCAAAAGCTGTTAAAGGTCTTTTCGTTCCGATTGGTTTAGCTAATAGCATAGAAACATGTTCTAAGAACATTTTCTCTTTTGCAACAAGAATTACACTTCCTCCCTGCCCTCCTACACCTCCATACCTAATAATATGCTATTATTTTTTTATTTATATACTCATAAAATGTACATACTTTGGATAGCCATTTCCTCCACTACCACCTCGAACGTATAAACGTAGAGTGTCAATAAAACCTTGTCTAAGATATTTTCTGGGTGCTTTACGAATTTTGGTTAAAAATAAGCAAGTTGAAGTAAAAACCATGTTCAAAAATACAAATTTAAAAGTTTGGAGGTTATATCACTTAACTTAATATTTATTATTGACCATTTAACATGACATGTACCGTTTGTTTATGATTTGTTTGTTGTATCTATCATAGTTGTATTGTATCTACTACTGTCTATTATCTATGACTACTGTCAAATGGTGTAATAAAACAATCAAAAGTTGTTGGTATCTTAAAAATATTTGCAGTGATAATTCTGATATTAAGAAGTATTTGAAATGTTTGAACCTCTTCTTTAATTTGAACTTTATCGATTACAAAAAAGTTTGAATACTATAATGGATGCAATAAGAATAGTTAACTATAAATTATTAGAAATCCTCATCAAGCATCACCTTATTGGCAAAATTCATCATATATAATAAGTAATAATGTCTGGAAATTCAAATTACCCTTTAAAATACCAACTTTTGCTTCGTAATGTAAAGAATACAGTAGAAAACTTATTAATAAGCCAACTTGCTAATGTTTGGTTTGTTTATGGTGGTCTCAGTAGACTTCATAATGCTGTTGAAAAGGTATTTAAGCATGGATGTAAAGTCAACAACAGTGATGTAAGCTTTTGCAAAATCAATTTATAAAATGTTTTATATAATATGATATTGTAGGGTTGCCCAGACTTCTGGACTTTTGTACAAGGTCTTGATTGGTTACAACCACATAACGCTAAGTCTTCTTCTTTATTAGATTGTGAACTAAAACAAAATTCTCCTCAATACTTAAAGAATAACAAAGCATCAATATGGTTATACAACAATCTAGAAAACCATTCACTATCACAAAAACTGGCATGGCTTTTATCTGACAAGACACATTTGCATTCATGTTATTATGAAGATGCCTTTTTATGTCAAGAAAAATATGCAGAGGCTATACTACTCTGTTTACGAGCAGTGGAACATAATCAACCTAGTTTAATTTCGGAAATAAAACCCTGCCTTTTCTTTAGCTCTGAAAATGTTCAAAATTTTCACAAAGCTCACCGCAGATGTTCTTCTTTTCCTGACAATCATTTGCACAATATTTATAAGACAGCTACACGTAGTAAAACATATGATAGTTTAAATGCACCTGAAAGAAAAACTTTTCATAGTGATGTTTCTAAAGTTACAAAAAAAAACAATTTTATTAATGGGAAGTTAAAACCTTGGAGTAGTATGCCAGATTTAATAAGTAGCACAAGACCAAAACAATTCTGCAAAGCTTCACAAAGTAAAACTACACCATCTACTCCAATCATAACTAGATCACGATCATTTCAAATAAATACAGATAAAATTATTTTCACTAAAGACACTGTAGAAGAGAAAAATAAGGAAAAAAATGATAATGTCATGCCACAAATGAAACATGTTATTTTTGATAACATAAACATAATTGAATATACACAGTCTAAAAATACAACTATAAAGAAAAGTAAAAAGATTGATAATAGTAAACTTTATTGCTCAGTTTCTCCAACAAGATCATCATCAGATTATAGTTTCCTTACAGCTTTGGCAGGAGAAAAAGATTATAAAAGAGCCCCTAAGAAAAGTTTTATTGAGGAAGATGGTAAGGTTTTGCCTCCTGCTACAGGGTAAAGAGCTTTAGTATGCATTTATTTCAATCACTTTAACTAAGTTTTTTACAGGTATTTTCCAAGACCTGTAAAAGGGCAGACTCTTGCATCCTTTCTCACTTCTAGTCAATTTGTACGCGCAAATGCAGAATTGGATAGAGAAAATGCTCATTTTAGCATATCAGAAGCAATGATTGCTGTAATGGAACAGATTAAATGTAAACAAGACCTGAAGTTGGTTGACGAACAAGGCGACGAAAGTGATGAAGAAATTATGAGTTTGAAGCAACGTATCCGACTTAGAAGACGTCAGAAACTTCAAGAAACGCAAAAGAAAATGGTGATTGGAACGCCACTTAGTAATGGTAAAATAAGAGAGCAAATTGAATACATTTTAAATACAATCATAACAACAAAAAATGATTACTTTATTTTAAGGAAAAAATATGTATTTAAATTAATTTTTTACCCACAAACAGTTTGCATTTATATGTATATATGAGTAAATTTTGTATATACACGCTTATTGTTAAACTTCGAAATTCTAGATTTATTTATATGATAAAATATTATACTGTTAAGTTATTTTAATCGATACGTTTATGTAAAGCTAGTGAACTATCTGTTCCATGAGAAGCGAAAATCCGTTTACTCTGGTGTTCGTTTAAAACATGTTCTAAGAACATTTTCTCTTTTGCAACAAGAATTACACTTCCTCCCTGCCCTCCTACACCTCCATACCTAATAATATGCTATTATTTTTTTATTTATATACTCATAAAATGTACATACTTTGGATAGCCATTTCCTCCACTACCACCTCGAACGTATAAACGTAGAGTGTCAATAAAACCTTGTCTAAGATATTTTCTGGGTGCTTTACGAATTTTGGTTAAAAATAAGCAAGTTGAAGTAAAAACCATGTTCAAAAATACAAATTTAAAAGTTTGGAGGTTATATCACTTAACTTAATATTTATTATTGACCATTTAACATGACATGTACCGTTTGTTTATGGTTTGTTTGTTGTATCTATCATAGTTGTATTGTATCTACTACTGTCTATTATCTATGACTACTGTCAAATGGTGTAATAAAACAATCAAAAGTTGTTGGTATCTTAAAAATATTTGCAGTGATAATTCTGATATTAAGAAGTATTTGAAATGTTTGAACCTCTTCTTTAATTTGAACTTTATCGATTACAAAAAAGTTTGAATACTATAATGGATGCAATAAGAATAGTTAACTATAAATTATTAGAAATCCTCATCAAGCATCACCTTATTGGCAAAATTCATCATATATAATAAGTAATAATGTCTGGAAATTCAAATTACCCTTTAAAATACCAACTTTTGCTTCGTAATGTAAAGAATACAGTAGAAAACTTATTAATAAGCCAACTTGCTAATGTTTGGTTTGTTTATGGTGGTCTCAGTAGACTTCATAATGCTGTTGAAAAGGTATTTAAGCATGGATGTAAAGTCAACAACAGTGATGTAAGCTTTTGCAAAATCAATTTATAAAATGTTTTATATAATATGATATTGTAGGGTTGCCCAGACTTCTGGACTTTTGTACAAGGTCTTGATTGGTTACAACCACATAACGCTAAGTCTTCTTCTTTATTAGATTGTGAACTAAAACAAAATTCTCCTCAATACTTAAAGAATAACAAAGCATCAATATGGTTATACAACAATCTAGAAAACCATTCACTATCACAAAAACTGGCATGGCTTTTATCTGACAAGACACATTTGCATTCATGTTATTATGAAGATGCCTTTTTATGTCAAGAAAAATATGCAGAGGCTATACTACTCTGTTTACGAGCAGTGGAACATAATCAACCTAGTTTAATTTCGGAAATAAAACCCTGCCTTTTCTTTAGCTCTGAAAATGTTCAAAATTTTCACAAAGCTCACCGCAGATGTTCTTCTTTTCCTGACAATCATTTGCACAATATTTATAAGACAGCTACACGTAGTAAAACATATGATAGTTTAAATGCACCTGAAAGAAAAACTTTTCATAGTGATGTTTCTAAAGTTACAAAAAAAAACAATTTTATTAATGGGAAGTTAAAACCTTGGAGTAGTATGCCAGATTTAATAAGTAGCACAAGACCAAAACAATTCTGCAAAGCTTCACAAAGTAAAACTACACCATCTACTCCAATCATAACTAGATCACGATCATTTCAAATAAATACAGATAAAATTATTTTCACTAAAGACACTGTAGAAGAGAAAAATAAGGAAAAAAATGATAATGTCATGCCACAAATGAAACATGTTATTTTTGATAACATAAACATAATTGAATATACACAGTCTAAAAATACAACTATAAAGAAAAGTAAAAAGATTGATAATAGTAAACTTTATTGCTCAGTTTCTCCAACAAGATCATCATCAGATTATAGTTTCCTTACAGCTTTGGCAGGAGAAAAAGATTATAAAAGAGCCCCTAAGAAAAGTTTTATTGAGGAAGATGGTAAGGTTTTGCCTCCTGCTACAGGGTAAAGAGCTTTAGTATGCATTTATTTCAATCACTTTAACTAAGTTTTTTACAGGTATTTTCCAAGACCTGTAAAAGGGCAGACTCTTGCATCCTTTCTCACTTCTAGTCAATTTGTACGCGCAAATGCAGAATTGGATAGAGAAAATGCTCATTTTAGCATATCAGAAGCAATGATTGCTGTAATGGAACAGATTAAATGTAAACAAGACCTGAAGTTGGTTGACGAACAAGGCGACGAAAGTGATGAAGAAATTATGAGTTTGAAGCAACGTATCCGACTTAGAAGACGTCAGAAACTTCAAGAAACGCAAAAGAAAATGGTGATTGGAACGCCACTTAGTAATGGTAAAATAAGAGAGCAAATTGAATACATTTTAAATACAATCATAACAACAAAAAATGATTACTTTATTTTAAGGAAAAAATATGTATTTAAATTAATTTTTTACCCACAAACAGTTTGCATTTATATGTATATATGAGTAAATTTTGTATATACACGCTTATTGTTAAACTTCGAAATTCTAGATTTATTTATATGATAAAATATTATACTGTTAAGTTATTTTAATCGATACGTTTATGTAAAGCTACTACAACTACAGAAGCAAGTACTAGTGCATATTCAACTTCTCCCGATTATTGTCATTCGGACTGTATAAGTTCCGACGAAGTTGAAGACTTAGAAATTGACGAATCGTCGAATCTGATTGACTCAAAAGGTTTGTCTGTATCTATGGCGTCTCTTTTTTCCGAATCAGATCTTTTAAAAAAACCTAGAGGGGCTCCAGACGGTGCATCAGATGTTTTATCTGCAGAAGGTGTTGCGTTGTCCTTGATAAGTCGTTTTAGTGAAAAGCAATTGCCTAGGTATATATGTTTAATCCACTTTACAAAATTGTATATCATTATTTTTTTAATGAATGTTATCATTAGGGCTTCTGATTTAGAATGGTTAGTATCAGAAGAAGATGCTCCACAAGCCTTACTTCCACTTCCAAAGAGTTGGCCAGTCGATACAGAGGAGGTGCCACCTACACCCCTACGCGGAAACAAAGACTGGGCTCCTCCTCGTCCTCAGATAATATTTACACCTCAACCTCCTCCTATGTAAGTATTCATGTAATAGAACGTTTTACGAAGTGCCTTAAAGGCACTTTTTATGTTGTATTTGTTGTGATAGGAGGAAGAAACTGATGGTGAAGCAGAATTATAGGTGTGCAGGATGTGGAACGCGTGTCCTACCGCAATACGCATCAAAATTTCGTTTTTGTCATTATTTGGGACGATACTTTTGTACTTTATGTCACACCAACCAAGTTGCTCTCATACCCGGAAGGATTATACAGAAATGGGATTTTTCACGGTAAGGAAATCAAATAGTCGGTCGCATAGTAAGCGATAATTTGAATTCTACTATAGATATTAAATATAAAATGAAACCTAAAAGTAAATGGTATGGAATAAGTAGAAGAATATGTAGAATCGTTTCTAAGTTTATTTACGGTACATCATCATTTTAAAATTAATATTTTATTAATTTTTTTAACGTTTTAGATACCCTGTTTCAAATTTTTCCTATAGACTGCTCGAGCAAATGTATGCAGATCCGTTACTACCCGTTTTCGATTTAAATAAAAATATAGAAAATATTTCAAAGAACTTAAAGAAATGTAGGACTTATAGATTGGCCTTGTATTATGTTAAAGATTTCATTAAAACATGTCGTTTTGCAGAAAAGTAAGTAAAAGTATCTGAATGTATAAATTAAGTATTAATCGAACAGATATTTTTTAGAATACAGGAGTACATTGAAAGGGAAAATCCATACATTTATATGGATCCGGATGTTTATTCTTTGCAAGATTTAGTAAATATTCGCAGTGGTGATCTTAATAAAAAGTTAGAAAGCCTTGTAGACATTTGTTGCAAACACATATATGAATGCCAGGTAATTTTTGTATATCTAGTATATTAAATAAAATTGATGAACGGTGAACGTTACAACCTTCCCCCTTATCATATCTCGTCACTAAGCAATACTCCTCCCACTTCTTTGCAAATGTATTTTATGAAGGATCCTCAAGGTGTCATCCTCAATAGACTAAGGATAGCACCTTGGGTGTGTTAACACGCATACATTTTACATTTCTTAAAATTTTATGTGAAATTTCGAGTCTGTAGTGTTTTATAATTTAGCTCTAGCTAGTTTATTTGGTTTAGCTGTTTTTTATTTTCGTTTTAAGATGCGATCAATTTTACCTTACCTTACTCAATTGTACAACCCCTTTTTGAAATCCCATTATATTGGATTTATTTATTTATTAATGCCGTATTTGTTCGCCTATTACTGCCTACACTTTTCAATATAGAGCTACATTATTGCATTCAATTTCCAAAACTTTTTATATTATAGTTATGTAAAGCAAGAGGGTTCATTTGCGAAGTTTGTCTACATGATCAAGTTATATTTCCCTGGCAAATTAAAAAAGTAACGAGATGTAAGAAATGTGGATCATGTTATCATATTTCCTGTTGGAAACCGGAAAAGGAAACGTGTTTAAAGTGTGCCAGGTTGGAGAAGAGGAAAAATCTCAAAGTGGAAAACGACGTTACAACATCGGATGTTCAATAACAAGTGAGTTTTTCTTATAAAAAAATAAAATAAATGCGCAAGAAATAAACTACACATTTTTGTATCTTTGTGTATATCTAGACATTTTGCTGTAAATTATTTAACTAAAACTAATGGTTACAACAGGAAATTTATATTCACCATTCCTTAATTCTGATTATCCTTCTATATAGTGTTTCATATCAATGCTAACGTGAATAAGTAAAATTGGATACCAACGTAAATATTTATATATTCTCTAGAGAAATTTTTACATTAAATTTAACTATACTTCAATTTAATTAAGTCCCTTTAATGGTTACAATTGTATCTTATCCTTATTTTATTTATAAGTTTTTTAATCTTTTTTTCACAAAATCATAAGTAAATAGCCCAATTCGCTATTTGCAGGTTCATTGATGTTTAAAAAAAATACGTCATTACTTGCAGAATACGACTTTCTACATAAAAAGACCTTTAATTTTTTTACAGTAGTAGTATATAGTTTATTATAAAAAGATACAAACAACTGATTCAGGGCAAGTCAAAACTAAAATAAATACCAAACAAAACACTGGTATTTGATTAATCAGTAGTTTACATCGGATGTATAATATTAAAACCTACACCGCAATAGTCGTAATTTTTAAAATATCGGTAATATATATTAGTGTGTTTATCATACAATACATACATCTAAAAATGGCAGTTCAATACTTATCAATAATAAAAAGGCAAATCCTTTTTATTGCTTAATAAACGCAGTCAACAATCATATTAAAAGTAAATATACGTCTAAAAATAAAATATATCTTCTGTTCAATATACACAAGGACATACAATATGCACGTACAGTCAATAAACTAAAAAATGTACCTGAGCGATACCCTACAAATCTTCCGTAGGTACGAGGGGCGTTTTCGCTACGTGAAAAAATATTTTATGTGAATATTTGTTCCGAACTGTCATTATTTGCTCTTTTGGCTTCTGATGCAGGCCATTATTCAAGAGACGTGCAATATCAATGAATTCCATTAACGTGTAACCTTAAACATATATATGAACATCAAAATTTAACAAAAAAATTAATTATATTATAACAAAATCTGTTAGGATATAAAAAATTATCCAAAAACTATTAAAATTAAAAGGTTTTATATTGAATAATAAAGTAAAACAAAAGTACCTGTATAATATTCAAGGGTAGGGGTCCATCCACTTATATTTTTCATTTTTAAAGCAATATATAGGGCAGCTGCAGCTAGTTTAGAGTCCCGAAGTGTCACAATTGCATAGTCCATTAAGGAGTATTCTAATATGAATCTGGCTAAAGTTAACGTAGGCATATTGACTTTAGCACACTAAATAAAAAAAAGTAAAGTGAAATAAATATATATAAGTATTTACAATATAAATGTGTAGAAACTATCAAACTTGAAATAATTTTGATTGAATGTACGCTCTTGATAGTTCATGAACTAGTATACTCTCAATAATTTGATTTTTATTAGAATTCTTTTACACTACTAAAATTATAGTTGAAATTGCAGGAGACATGAACATAACAAGTATAAAAAAATAGCATAGTATTTTTAAGAAAATAATGATTTTTCAATGCCTATTTTAGTTTACAATTTTTCACTCACTTGTTTACATTGAGAAAAATTTAAGCTATGCTAGTGAAATAACCGGCTAGAAGGCATAACAAGGTTATATATCTCTTCTATATTTTTGCGAAGAGTCTGGCTCATTTAATATACAGTCAGTACTGTAATATTAAAATTAATATTAATAATATGAATAAAAAATTCTTACTCTCGCATATCGTCTCAGAAATCTATAGCTTAACGGTATTCCCAGATCGAAGTCGATCACTTTCAGTATATTCATTTCCATTCGAAGTAGTTTTCTGCGATCATATGCACTATCGCAAATATAAACGAAATCATCTACAGAAGGTGGAATCCTTTCATCAAATTTGCTTGCAATAAATATGGAAGCTACACCAACAAGTTGTAAATCGTCCCGAGAAACAATTACTTTACTTAAGTATAAATCTACCAATTTGACGCCTAGATATAGAGTTTCATGGTTCAATTCAAAACTTTCTTGAATTTCTACCATCCAGTCAATTAGTAACGTTCTCATCCAACATGAAAGATGAATTTGATGATCCATGTAATCTTTTATGGTGAAGTAAGACTAAAAATATTCAGAACAGATGTCAATTATTTTTGTTCATAAAATGATTAAAAAATATATATATGTATATAAGCGTGAAAAAGAATTCGTCTTACAATTAGTTAAGTATATTGTAGATAGACCAATATGTATTGACGAGTCAATTCATAAATAAATAAACAAACAGACAAAAATAATACGTACTTCTCTTTCTTTGAGGTAATTAAAAATATCCATTGCATAATGTGAAACTTGGAAAGGATCATTCCAGTTTTCCTTATCAAAGTCATCAATTCCTTCAGGACTTCCACAATAACTATTCAACGTTAATTTTTTCTCTAGCTGTTGGGCAACAAAGGAAACCTTTGATAAACGATCAATACCTTTGTCATTCTCTTCTGTTTGATCAATTTTGGAGCCATTACTTTTGACAGTACTGCTGTTGCAATTGGAAATATTGCTAAAAATTTTATAAATTTTATTATATAATTTAAAGAAATTACTACTAATATTAAAGGAACCATGACCAATATACATGACAAAATACGTACATATCTATGGCAGTGCTATATAATGATTCTTCTGTTTTCTCAAATTCATTACTTAATCTAGTCTTAATTTTCTGGTTTACATTGGTGTTATCTTTCAACACTTCTTTTGGTTTTTGAACAGTCTGATTAGGTTGATGTAATCTTTGGGTTGCTCTTGTTCTAGGTTTGTTGTTGACTGGTGCAGGAGGTGGACAAGTATTTTCATTTTTTTTATGATTAACTGTCCTTACCGTTGGCAAAACCTTTGCTTGCACTTTTACCTTTTTTGCAGCATTTGGAACTTTAATTATTGTTTTGCCTTTAATCTCAGTTTCTTTTGTTTTCTTTAAAGCATTGGTAATATCACCAAAAGCAGAGCGTTTGACTCCATTTTCTTTAGGAGGAGAGCCATCAGCCTTTCTTTTTGCCCTTTCTTTAACTACATTTATTATTGTTGACTTGCTCCTTGTAGATATTGCATTAGTGTTAACACGTTTTGCACCCACAGCCAATATTAGTTCAGGTTTTGTTGCTCTTGTTGGAGCCATCTAAATTATGAAATTAGGTTATCTATAGGTATCATAAAAATAAATTGATTTTAATTTTATAACACCATGTAATAGCAGAAAGCCCAAAATAAAAAAAAAGGAAATGCCGTTTACAGTGTGCATTTGTTAACCTCACTGAAATAAAATATATAGTCTTATATCATAAAAATATTTCGAATAGTACTATTAACTGATTATGAACACTTCTTTTAATACTGGTGTATTCGCAAAAATATTTAAACAGTTCTTTGCACTCCATTTAACAAAATTCAAATGCGCATATTATGGTTTACCGCCACTTTTAAGAAGCTCATTTATTAAATTTATAATTGTAAATTTGATAAATAAAACAAAAAACATGAAGCATCTAATTCACTTCACCGTACATCACTAATAACTTTCGGAAGTTTATTCATTAAATTTGAAGACAAAAAATTATAAAATGGAGACCGTTAAAGCATCAGGTATCAAAAAATTTCAAACCATATTAAATGTTGCTTTTAAAGCGTAAATCAAAACAGATATTTATAAAAGCACTTACCTTTTAACACAATTCTCAAAACTGGTATAAAATAGATTAGAAAAAATGTATAAGTAATACTATTTCTTAGTGAAACGGTCACATTTAAGAGACCACCTCTTCTTATTTTGAAATGCTCAAAAAGCAAAAGCTGTTAAAGGTCTTTTCGTTCCGATTGGTTTAGCTAATAGCATAGATAATAGATCTACAAAGGGTAATAGGAGGTTCGTGTCGTCACGTAACCGTAAAACCTAATACCACAAATGCAGATTAACAGTAATTAAGGGTAAATAATAATACTGTTTCAGAATCTTTAATACAAAACTCTACAATTTCGACTTATCATTTTTGTCATGTTATAAGAGGACAGAATGAAGATGTCGAAATTACTATCAGAACATCCACAGATTGTATGCACCGGTAGGCACATACCTGTCATGTACATGGAGCAATTATGAGCATTATCATTATTAACCTGAACCAGACATAGAGTGTATAAATAACAATAGATAAGTAGATAACAATAGTAGATAATATCAAAACAACGCGATCAAAATGGCCACGTACGACTCGGACCAAAATTATTTTTCGAAAAATTTAGACGACAGGAACAATACAATATGGGTTCCTCTTTCCTTAACGTTAGTAGAATACCCAAAAGGTACAGTTTTATGAGAATTATTTTAATATCTTCTCGTTTCCATTTTAAATTTGTGTGCTATTTATTTTTCCTTTTAGGAGATGCTTTTGGTAAAATTCTAGCTTTTATTAGCCTGGCACCTTTTGGAATTGGTGCTGGGTTTGTAACTCTTATTTTGTTTAGACGAGATTTACATACGGTGCGTATTAAATGATATTTTCAGTTATAAATAATAAAATATAAATTTCATTGCAGATTACCTTTTTCCTGGGTACTGTTTGTTCAGAAATTTTGAACTATCTTATAAAGCATGCCATACGTGAACCAAGACCAAAAGTAAGACCTGATGATGCTGTTGAGTATGGCATGCCATCTTCACATTCTCAATTTGTATGGTTTTTTTCAACATATGTTGTCTATTTTGTTTTTATTAGGTAAGAAATATATTTTACAAATTCACTGAATACATTTTTAAATTATTCCCTTGTGGAGGACTGAATCCTAGGGTGAGCCATATTAAATCAGTTGACTTTAATTCACTCAAGAAGTACTTAAAAATGTTTTTTTGGTTTACCATTTTCACTATTCACAGAAGTATACATGTATACTGGAATTACTATACATGAAGATCGAACAGTAATACAATAATTAAACAAGATACTGGTATGTACTTGAGGATATGTGTAACAATTTTGTATACCCGCTGTTGTTCTTTTCTTATCAAAAATGTCACACCAAAAATATGGTTGGTTGTAATATAAGATTTCTTATAATTCATTTAACCCATACTGAGAAGCTTTGGTTTTTCTTTTCAAATAGTTCTACTCTAGGATTTAATCTTAATCATGGGCATGTTTGAACTTTTACTTAAAAGGATTTACTTGTGTATTTAAATGAGTATAATTCCATTACTATTTTCATCTAATTGCTTATCTACTTCAATATATGTATATGAAAACTTTTGATGAGTTTTAAATAAAGTTTATTAGGGAGGGGCAGCTACTATCCTCTGAATATGCCCATGATCTCAATCAATGTAAAAAACCAAAAAGAGGTTTATCATTTGAGAGTTCCAATTACCTACATTTCTGTTTATGATATCTGTTTAAGGTTACACCATATGAATAATAATACTATAATAGAAAATGTTTCAAAGTTTCTTATATTAACATCTTCTCTATCAATGGCAATTCTTGTGTGCATTAGTCGAGTGTATCTACATTACCATACTACTTGGCAAGTTATTTGTGGAGCTATAATAGGTATCATATTTGCAACTTTTTGGTTTGCGCTTACCTATTTTGTTTTAACTCCATTATATCCTTATATTGTTTCTTGGTAAGTTTTTTTTTTACTTCATATCATCATTTATTAATATTTTTTTGTGTTTTTTATAGGAAAATTTCAGAATTTTTGTTAATAAGAGACACTACGTTGATACCTAATGTGTTATGGTTTGAATATAGAAGCATACGACATGAAGTCAGTTTCAGAAGTCGTAAATCAGGAAGCATGAAGTTCCAATGACACATGTTTTACAACGGACTTTATTTTAATTCACCAGTGAATTTGGTGCAGTGTGTAAAAACATTGATGAACTGGAACAAGAAACAGTAAATGAAGATAATCGTTTTGTGATATTATTTTTAATAAAAATATTATTCCCAATAAAATTTTTATTTATAAAAATTCCGAATTTTTATATTTCCATTAAACAAATAATTTGTTATGTTTTCTATTACGTTTTTAATGTTTATTTGTATGTATTATAAAAATAAGAAGTGTGATTGACGTTACCTGTTAAGTACAATATGTACTAAATGTTTGATGTACATACATTTTGTAAATGTAAAATTAAAAATTTTCACTTTTCTTTTGATTTTTATTCAAAAATAATAGGCAATTATTAATTGTTCTTTCTAGCACACTCACACATACATGTAAATTTAAATAAAATATGTTTTGTAATTGGAATGTATAATAATAATATTTAAGGCATTACGAAGACGTACTTACATACTAATATTTAAATAACGAAAATGTATTCACTAAATTTTTTAGCATTTTTAAATATTTTGTTTTCTGAATATGTACTCTACTTTCTTTTTCGTTTTAAATTTGAACTGCAGTTGCTGCTTTTAGCAGATTTACCATTATCATTAACTTTTTTATTTCTTTTATAGGCAGCACTCATACGACCGATATTTATTTTATAAACCGTTTCGTGGATTACAATTCTTTCCGGATAATCCACGCCTACAACACAACCAGCTTCCTTTTGCACATTTTTTGATGCCAACCATGGTTCGTATATATATGCCTCTGGGAACTTCCTTAATTCAGGAACGTACTTTCTTATGTAATCTCCTTTTTTATCAGTCTTTTTACCAAACGCTGTTGGGCTATAAACTCTGTAAAACTGATGAAAAAATGCAGATGCACTCATCCACAACCAGTTGCCAGCGTTCAAGGCCCAGTCGGCGTCCAAAAGGAATTCTTCAAAAACCTTCAAACCTTCTTCCCATGATATCCATAAATCACCACGAGTTAGAAAACACGCAACAGCATGACGCGCCAAATGATGGATCCAACCTTCTGTTCTAAGCTGGCGCATAATTGCATCAATGAATGGGTAGCCCGTTTTTCCTGTTTTCCAGGCCTAAGAAATTTTACTCTTAAAATGAAAAATAATATAAGGATGATATAGGTATGTTTTATATACAATTATTATTTTTGATACGATGGTAACCAAACCAGACTTCTTTTCTTTGGCCTGTGTACAGTACGAAAAAAGTATAAGAGCAGAAAAAAATATAAAAGAATTACAAAATAAATGATTTTGGAATAAATCCTCTAATAGCTCAAGGGATATGGTATACAATATATTGTCTTATGTTTAAACATTGAGTAGTGGTAATTAAATTTTTTTTGGTACATATAAAGCAAAACATGAAAAAGTTCAATATATTTTATGAAACATTCGAAACAATTAACAAAATTAATACCTGTAAATGTCGCTCATTTGTATCCCAATCAATTTGATAACATATAGAATTCCCCACCATTTTATCGAAATTTGGAGTGGCAGCTGCTACAGTATAATAGAATTCCCTCCAAAGAAGTTGACCAATTAGACTCACTGGAGGTTTTGTACAATAGGCCCCTCTTATCACGTCGTTCAAACGGTTATAGAACAATCTTGAAGACAAACAACCAAACTTTAAATAAGGACTTAATACTGTGGTACTCGGTTCTAAACTGTTAGGTGATGTATTAGGCTTCTCAAATTTGCAAATCCACTGGGCATTTTCTAAATACTTTTCCATCCTCGCTAATGCTTCTGTCTCTCCGCCTTAGATCAAAAGTTATCATAAAAAATATTTGTAACAGACGAATAATATAAAAGGTACTTTATTTACATATCGATGTGTGCGCACCACGATAAATCTACTAGTTAGATTTTGATTTTTTCGTTTTTTGACTGATATGCAGTTACGATGGGAAAAGACAACACTTATTTTAAAGTTCCAGCATAATTCAGCAGAGATGCATGATCGCAGCCATTCTTCTCTTCCCTGACTCGTCCACAAGTTTGTTAAACTACCTAATAAAAAGAATATATTACCTGAATATAAATTTTCTCCGAGGCCTTCTTCATTTACTCCTAATTCTTGTAAAGTAGGAATTTCATAACAGTTGGAATTGTTCTTTTCTAATAAATCAGCAAATGGTTTACAATAATCAGGTACATTTGGTGGATGTTTTGCCAAATTGATTGGTTTTTTAAATTGTTCTATTAAAGATATAAACTTTTGATAAGTTAACGGGGGGTTCCCAAAATTTTTTGTTAGTATAAGATCAGGGTTGTAAATTGTGTGGGATATCCTTTGGATAACTTTAATATTTAATTCCTTTGCTAGTTTTTCAATTTTTGTGTCCCTTTCCTTTGCAAAAGGCTCAATATCTGATTCGAAAGTAATTAATGTGACACTCCATTCTAATAAAATTCTTCTAAATACCTTCTCAGGCTTTCCTCTAACTACATACAGTTTGGAGTTAACAGCTTTTAAAGAATTATTTAAATTCTTTAAACTTTGTATCAAAAAACGCCACCTGTTAGGACCTATTTTCATCCATTTGGGAATGTTAGGATCTAAAATGAATAATGGCCTAAGAAAAGCTTGTTGTGATACAGCGACTTGTATAGCTTCGAGTAATGCGGGATTATCGTGAAGACGAAGTCCTTTGCGAAACCAGTGAATTACTGTAGCTTGTCGGGGTTCCATGTTTTAAGTAGGTATCTTCAGTTAAATTTGGTCCAACAAATGCGTGCACCGTCGAACCTAAAACAAAAAATCAAGATAGTGATGTTTTTTGAGAAACTAAAAAGTTGAAATGAATAAAATACGACAAGATTTTCACAAACTTTTGTTTCACAAGTAATAATTGTTTCGTCAAACTTGACTTGTCCGATAAACAAACCTACCTCCTACCCAACAACAATATTATACATATATAGATTTAATGAGTTCAAACAACTCTATTTTTTTGTTTCAAATTAAAAAAAAAAATGACTTCCAGTCGTTCCACTAGAACCAAATACAATAAACGAACTATTACTATTTTTTATATGTACAGATGTACATACCCAGTTTATGAAGCCAAGAGAAATTGTTAACACAATTTAAACTGTGCATAAACTCGTAAAAATAATTAAACAAAAACTCTTGCTTGCCAGTTTCTTAATCCTTTGGTGGTTTTTAATTTTTGGTAATTATATGTATAGATAAAATAATTATGTAGTAAGAAAAATTATTAACTATTATTGTGGATTGCTACCTAAATAATTGTGTTAGAAAATGCTATTAAATATCTATATTATTTATATCAACCATTTAAATTAAAAAAAAAACAAAAAAATTAAATCAATCATAGGTGTAAACTATGATTATAGAATGCAAATGTTTCAGATGATGTATCAGTAGATTCTTATTATTCTTTTCTCTTTTCTATGATTTAAGGTTTTTGACCATAGATAATGTTTTTGAATAATGGAACCATAGATAATAGTGGAACGTCATTGTTTATGTGAAGTCTTGTCTGTGTCTGTGTATGGTCTGTGTCAAAGCCAATCAGAGCAAATGAAAGTAATGTCTTTTGTGTTAGTAATAAGTTTTATCAAACATTTTAAATTAATAATTATCGTTTAGATAGAGGAATATATTTTGAAATTAACGCCTATAGGATTTTAATTCTTTTTTCTTGTAAATAAATCAATATTACTTGAAGAAGTTATCAAATAATAGTTTTTACTTTCATTATGGATTTCAACGTAAATAAAATCGTTAAAGATGCAGGAGCTGCATTTAGTCGAGTTGTGCAGGTAATTAAAGTTAAAACCACTTATAAAACCGATGAAAAGAAAGGTTTTTGTTCGTATAATAGTATGCAGAAGAGAAATTGGGTACATCAGAAAGAACAGAATTGGATGGTCATTTTGAAAATCTATGGAACCGAGCAAATACTACAAAAAATTGTACAGAGAAAATTTTACGAGATGTAGAATCGGTATTAATTCCCAATCCGGGATATCGTATAGAAGACTACATGTTTGAAAAGATTGAAAAAAAGAGACCCACCAGATTGAGTAATATTGAACATCTAGGACTGGATATGATTGAGTTTGGAAATGAAATTGGTCCTGGAACATCATACGGCAGTGCTTTAATAAAAGTAGGTCAATGCGAACAGAAGTTGGGTCAAGTTGAGAGAGATTTTATTGCTTCAACTGGGACATGTTTTACTCAACCATTAAAGAAATTTTTGGAGGGTGAAATGAAAACAATTCTGAAGGAGAAGAATTTATTGGAGACTAAAAGGTTAGCTATTACTTGTTGAAATTGTAAATTCTATACAGCATAATTTTAAGGCTTGATCTGGATGCTTGCAAGAATCGTGTACGAAAAGCAAGAAGTATGTTGGGCACTCAAAATGTAAGTTCAGACAATTACATCATAAATAAAATTATCATAGAGCCTGTCTAATTATTTTTTTTTGTAACACTAATTGTACATTTACTAATATTTTTGCTGCTACATAGAAGGAGGGAATACCTCCAGAAGTTCTTCTAGAACAGGTATTTCATAATTAGTCAGTATTAATCATACTAATTTAATAGTTCCTTAAACATCTTACTCTACCAATCTCTTATGTTTATTATGTAAAATAAAACATTGTAAAAGGGAAGTTGTTCCCATATTGTTGATAAAAATAAAATACAAAATAATTTTTTTTAGTTAAGTTTTGATCTTTGTTTTGTTATAACTGATTTTCTTTGATTACAGGCTGAAAGGGATTTAAGAATAGTCCAGTCTGAGTTTGACAGGCAAACAGAAATAACAAAATTGCTTTTAGAAGGGATCAGCAGTTCTCATAATACTCATTTACGCTGCCTTTATGAATTTGTTGAAACACAGGCAAATTATTATGCTCAATGTACTTCAATAATGACTAGCTTACAAAAAGAGTTAGCCAGGTAACTGTTTTTTTTTTTATTGCAAGAATTTCATATTTAACATACACTGTGTATATATATATATATATATCAATATGCACTATATATACATATATAATATCAAAAAAAATGTATTTTTGTTATATTTATAATATCTGATATTTGCATAGTTTAAAGAATACATATCATTTCCCAATCACACGAGATGTATACAGTATGGGTGTGTTAGTAATTGACTGGAACAATAATAATTATCAGATAAAGTATTCCTTCAAACAAGTTTTCCACAATCTAAACTAATTTTTCAAAATCCGGGTTGCTGAGTATACCGGAAGTCATCATTATCTTCTTTATTTTGAATATATCTAATGATCTATGATTCAGTTTTCATTTCCTCTCTGTATTCTACGATATTCACCTAACAAAATATATGAAGGAGCAGAAAGAGTTTATTTTCTAAACTGATATTTTACCTATAGGCTTAAAGGCAATAATTCGATTTGCGAGCTTTCTTGGAAATGATTGTGCAAAACCTGATTGGAGAAATTGTTATGTATTTATTTTTTTTAATAGCAGACGTTAATGCGACAATTTTCTATCCACGTACTATTAGTATATTTTTTTTGCATAGTTTGTCATTGAGAACTGGTGTACCATCCTATCAACCACCGCAATTTGTAATTCAAGAAGAAACACCACCAGCAGATGACAACTTTAAACAGGCTCGCGTGTTGTACGATTATGATGCCAAAGACGATTCTGAATTGAACTTATTAACCAATGAGGTCAGTATTTTTTATTTTCACTAGTCAGTTTGATATACGCCACATAATTTCTTTTACAAAAAGGTAATACTTGTGCAAGAAATTCCGAATAAACCAAACGATGATTATTTTATGGGTAAAAGGGGCCTCCAGAGCGGTAAAGTTCCAAAAGCATTTCTTGAAATCATTTCATAATTGCATTATTTTATTTTTAATTTTTAAATGGTTGCATGTATTTATTGTTGAAGACTGTTAGACATGTTATAAACTGCCAGGTTTTTTCTGTTTTATATCGAAACACATTCCGTTATTTAAGTAAAAACACTTCTTATCGTTAGTGTTTAAATCAGAAGTATCCACGATGATTAAATAACACATAATTAAATGTGAAATTAAGTATTTACAGCCTTATAACGTATTTTGTTTCAGTCTAATTTTTTCAAAGAAAATAAAGAAAAGCAATAATAAACATAATATATGTAGGGTTGTAAAAGTTACAAATACGAATGAGTTAAACGACAACGTTCCGTTTGTCTCTGCTTTCGTATGTATCTAATAGTTTATAAACATACACTTTTTTCAGTTAACGATTGAATAAAATTATGGTTTTTAAGTGAGATTGTTAAAACAATAAAACATAACTCAATTAACAGTGAAACACAATAAATTTAAATTTTTACTCAAAAGTGAATCTGAATTTCCTTTTAGATAATCTGTGGAGCAAATAAAAAAAATCTTTTATCAAAATATACTGATATAAAAAGTGTATTCCCTTATCTCATACTATTTATCTGCTAAAAATCTTTCTAGACAGGTTTATTGCATTAACATCCTCGTCAATTTTTAGAGAAATTATCTATTTATAAAAANGTTAGAAATTGAATTTAAAAAAAATTGAATATTATAAATTGTTTAGTGCATATATCGATATAGCATATTGTTGAAAGTGCAAATGCTTTTTTATTAATTAATATTGTGAATGTAACATATTGTAGTCAAATTTCTTGTTAGTATTTTAACAAAAACTTAATATTACTATCTCTAAAATAAATAATGCACGTTGAAAATATTTGGAATGTATTTATTTTATCACAATTGCACAACATTAAAGTTATCTCTTAAACATAATAATAATAATAATCTAATAAATTGTTTTATACTTTTTCATTTCAACCATAATATGGTGTATATTAACAAGCTGAGTCCTTGTATTTGGATTTAGGAGTTTATGAAACCGATGATAATATTGAACTAATTGTGTTAATGCTAACTGTAATAACCTGGATCCTGTCATGAGATTCGGGAAAGAAATCATTACTTCCCTATTAAGTTCTTCCAAGGATTTTTTCCAATTTGCTGTGAAATGTTGCACTATTGCTACTGCTTTTTTTTCGTTACTTTTTATTTGCTCTTGTTGCCCCTCTTCTATCAAATGTTCGCATTCTTTTACAAACTGCATGAGTTCGCCAAAATGAGGACTTAAAATTTCCTCTACATACTCTGTACTCTTAGCATTGAGTTTTGTTCTGAAATTTTCTGCTTCTTTAGAGTTATCCCGCGTTCGTTCCGTAATTATAGTCAATATCATATCATAGTTATTTATTAAAAATATGAGCTGTTCTTTTCTTTCGTTAAAAATACCTGCCATTCGTACTATAAACAAGTCAACTTCTTCTTGTAATTCTGCTAACAAGCGAGTTACTAATTCATTAGGAAAATTTTCATTTATTCCCACAACAGCTCCGCTAAATTCGGCGTATCGACGAGTTATCTAAACATAATTATTATATTTTTCATACATTTATACTTTTAAAATAATATTAAATTAAGAGAATACTTAGAATACTTGCATAATGTGGTCCCATTTCTTTATTGAATTTGGTCGGGTCGCACTCCCTTATGCTAGTTATATTTAAGCGAAAAACGTACTCAAATCTAGGTAGAATAATAGATTGTAAATCTTCCCAATATTTGTCTAGGGCAGGAACGCAGCGTTTATGACACATAAGTTGGTATCGAAGAATTAAATGAAAGCATAGAAATAGAGCTATCATATCATAACATTCTGATACAAACGACTCCAAATTTTTCTTAAACAAGAAAACAAAAAATTGATATTCAACATTAATAGAAAGCAATTAAGCATAAAATAATTTACATAAATGTAAAGAAATAGAAGAATTTAAATTTAATGTATGCCTTAACGTAAAAATGTTTTAATCTTTACATGGATTTTAATTTCTAAGCATAAATAAAGAAAAATGCTTGCAAATATATATATAAAACTGTAAAATTGAGGATTATAACGATTTTAAAGATAAAATTTTAAAGGTGTATTTAAAATTAGATTTAATTTTGTTCCATAAGAAAATATGTCCAAAATTTGAATTAATTATAAAGTTTAGTTGAATACCTTTTGGTCATATGTATTATGGTATACTTAAATTTAATCTATAACAACCATCCATAATGTTGCATCGTACTAA
>NW_020438873.1:0-11729 GCF_000699045.2 Agrilus planipennis | reverse complement strand
TATTAAGTTTTATTTTAATTTTATTTTATAATATTCTTAATTTCCACATATTTATTATGTATATGATCTCTATCTTACCATAAGGTGACTTAAAGTTTTACCCATAATTTGATTAAACATTTCTTGAGCTTGCATTTGCGTTCCCTTTAACATAAAGAATTCGGCAATAAATAAATACTCTCTGCAAGCATTATCTACCAGAGCATATTGTTCACTTCTAAAGAGAGCTTCAAACGGATACTAAAAGATAAACAGATAATTGAGAAAAGTTAGACTTAATGGAAAAGTAGAAAAGTTTTACTAGTAGTTTCTATTACAGGCCTCTCTCTAATCATAAAACATGTTTTTTATTTACTGTATTCATTTAAATTACTAAGAGGACTTGGTGAAGTATTATTGAAAATTTTCTTACTCTGTTTTTTAACTGAGCATGAGGTACTATAATAGGCGCCTCTAATTGCTGTGCAAGAACATCACCCCTATTACCAATTGAAAATACAGTTGCTTTATGTTTTAATGTAGCCTTGTGGAAAATTCCTCTTGCAGTATCTTCAATTCCCATTAAATCATCTTTAGTAGCACCTTCTTCAAATTTGAGTTTCATTATTCTACCAGAATATGATTTAAAATATGAAAAATATATTTTGCTCATTGTATCCACATATTCATTGTAAATTTCTTGAGCTACATTTCGTTCATTTGAAAGAATGAATTCATAAAAGAATTTATTTTTTAACATCACGTTTTGTGGAACTTGATAGTTTGTCATGGGTTTCCTAAATTTATAAACCTGTTCAAGTAAATATGCACGGATCTTTGACATTGCTTTGATTTTTAATTTTTCCAGGATATCTTTTACATCTAGGCAAGCTCTGGATTCTTTAAAACTTTGTTCTTTAACAAAACTCAATTTGTGATTTAAAATTTGCAAATTATGTAAAAATTCTTTGTCTGTGACGGCAGACTCCATTATTCCTGTTATTAAGTTTTCTGATACAACCATATCATCAACAAATTGGCTTAGCTGACCTCTAATTGCTTGTCTATTAGTTAATTCCTGACTCATGGAAATTGATTTACGCTGTAGAGAAAGTATCTCACTACTAATACTGCCTAGATCGTTTTGAAACCCTAACAGCATATTTTCCATTCTTTCTAATATCTGATCACATGCTGAGATTTGGTTATGCAAATTTGCAATATTTTGACCTTCTTTAATGTAATCTCTTATAGATTTATTTTCAACTTCCTTCAATTCCTTTTCTATTTGTCGAGAATATTGGCGTAAATCAGTCCCTGTTCGAAAAATGTCTTGCACAACTTCGTCTTCTAAAGTTTGTTGAACATTGGATTTTGTTTCATCCATTATGTTTGGTATGAAACAATTTTAACAGTTTACAACAATTGCGTAATTCGCTTATTAATTCACGGGGTAGATTTAGAATAAAAAGTGAAATTATGAAAGAAAGAGCTCATTTATAACCTACATTGATAACATTGACAATTAATTATTAAATAAACAAAAGTTCAGTAATGGTTAGCTTATCTATGATGATTAGAAAGGATTTTCTATGGAAAAGACGTTAGCCATAGAGAAGAGATATATAGTGGATATGCAATGTAAATATATGTATAAAGAATTGCCTAACTCAATAAGTATTCTTCTTGCTAGTCTAGTTTATATCAATTAACTTCTGTGATATTATTTTTGTAGCTTCACTTATTATTATGATAATGTAACACATGATGTAGATATTACCAGTTTTGTACTGCTGCCTTCTACTAAATAAACATAAACATAAACATAAACATAAACATAAAGAAACAAGAAAACGCATGTCAACTGTAATCAATACATAACACACAACCAATTTCTGTTCAATTAACAAACAAAATCACCATGTGTATCCCTTAATTAGAAGTAAAAGCGATTCAATTGAGTATTTACGTCGGCTATATGAATCTGAATCAACACAATTTACAGAAATCTATCATCTATCTAACTAATATATTTTCCTTCAAAAACAAAGAAACAGTTACCAAAATAATAATTTTTTGGCAAATCTATAACGAAAGCAATTACAGGATACACTGGTTTTAAATAAATAGTCGTAATTGGTGTTTTGTAATCTAAGCGCATTTTGTCGATAACAAAGCTACGGTAACCANAGTGGTCTAAAAGAATATCATTTCCATATAAAGCTGCGCTTGTAAAGTGATTTTTATGTTGCGTCAGTATGATAATACACACGATGCATAAGTGGTAACTTCCTGTTTATTCTCATTAATTATTAAAAAAAAAACCTGTATAGCCAGTTAGTACTTTAATGACAAAAAAATAGTGACATCATTTTATTTCTAATTTTTCAAAATGCTTATATATGTATGTAAAGGATGATTCAAGTTGACTTAAAATTTATAATCTAATTAGGAACATTAATGAAACTAAAAATTAAATTATTAAAATTTAAAATCAGTGTAAATATATGGTGCTCTTAATAAATTAATTTTCCTAGGTAGCACTTAACATGTTTTGATTAAATGGTCAAAAAACTAAAATAAAAATTAACAATCAGATCTTCACTGTAAACTTAATCTAGTAAAGATTTAAACTAAATAAAAGGAGAGCCCTTTTAAAACGGAACCCTTAGGATCATCACAGAACTCAAAAAAAGTCCCATTCTTCTTATTTCTTAGGCACGAATCCATATAAAGAGATGTTACTCCACAATAAACATCAGAATCCAAAATATACGTGATAACAAATTTATAAGTTTCATTAGGCGACAAAATCACTGAATTACGAAATTTAACATAGCAATTAGATAAAACATTACTAACTTGATACAGCTTATCGTCACGTTTTAAAACAGTTACAATTACAGAACACTTTAATGAACAAGGTGGACGAGCTTCTCCAGTTTGCAAAGCAACTCCTAATACTAATACATTTTGATTTGTTTTAACTTCAGTTACAAAAGAACAATTGTATTTGAAAGGGACAATTCTGTCAACTTTATATTCTGCTCGCAGTTTGAGGTAGTGAGTATGCAGTGTAGAATTAATTTCATCCTTTTTATCTACACAATTTTGTAAAATATTAATTAACATAAATTTAGAAATTCCTGCTTCATGTAATAATTTGACTTTATTACATTCTGTAACCTTAACATTATGAATTTTACATTCTTCAGCAGTCCATGTGTTAATAAGCTCTTGAATTTGACTGACTGATATGAAGGGATAGATAAAAAGTAACAGCTTAGTAAAAGTACAAGGTTGCAAATGATAACTGCTCGACAATACTTCAGTAGGAAAATGAACAATGTCATTTTGGCATTTTGTTATCACTGGTGTTATATTAAAAAAGTCAGCATATTCATAACTTAAAAGTAAATTACTTATATTGAGATTACTTATAATGTAGCTTGTACACAACTGATACAACTCATTCAAGAAGTACTTCCTACTCACATATAAAAGTTTCCAAGCATTAGGTATCGACTCTATTTTTACTTTATGCAAATAGATATATTCTAGCATTTGCTTAAATTCTTGAACTTCAATGTCAACTATTTCAATTTCATTTGATGAGAGAGGGCCATAAAGCATTCTTTCAAAAACGGGACTGTTTAGAGCAAGAATTAATTTATGAGCTGGTATCTTTTCATTTCCTATCAAAAATATACAATCTGAAAACTTATTACTTTTATATAAGTTACACAATTCTTTTCTCATATATTCATTTTGGTTTGCTATGAAGGTGGTTTCATCTTCCAACATCTAAAAGCAAATTAATTTTAAATTCGTTTAATTAAAAAGTCACAACATTTAATTAAAAATCACGTACATTTGCATTAGCGCTCAGTATACCGCACTAAAGTGAAAAATTTTAAACTGTTCTAATTGACCACGAAGCTTTTTTATTGTCCTTGTTTCTTGTGTACATGGCTTATCCTTGAACTGTAGCGCTGAAACTGAAATATGAACTGAAATCAAATTGAATATTGGTAATACGTCAGTTATCATTATGCTTCTCGTTACTATTGGTTCATTTAAAGGTAACTTATCTTACCGTCCAATCATTTTTTCTCTGTTCTTGAATTCATTCCTATAATTAAATAGTACGTATGTGTGAATATCGGTAATGTTTGAAAAGTATTTAAACGATGAAAAAGGTATTATAAGTACCTACTGGGATAGCTAATGTATTTTATACAAAGAAAACAAAATAATAAAAAAGTTGAATATAAACGAAGTGGTTATTTATATTCTTTGAGTGACATAATCAATCATGCGTATTTGATATGTCTTGATTAACTTCTGATAGCTCATTTTAATTAAGCTTGCATTGCAGTTTAAGTTGTCCCGTATTTAAAATTAATGTTACGGAATTTTAATGGTTTATATGTACTAAAAGCACTTTGGGAGTTTCCTTATTCGGTGCGAATCATTAGTTATCATTTATTGACAATTGAACATCAAGCAAATATAAATATTGGTGAATCTTTTCTTTCCGAATAGCTACAATGTAGCCACCACATATGTACATAACCTATAAACATAACCATACATATTGATACATATTTATTTTAATTTGATTGTTCTGTATGTCCCGTCTTAATATATTTGCAGCTTAAATTTAGTTTACAATTGTAAAACATGTCGAATATTTTATTAAAGTGCTTAGTTGAATTTAATAACACTGTTTTGCATGAGAGTCAAAATTTACTTTGTATAAAGAATGTCATCAGTTATAGCCATTATAGAACGTTTGGTACTTACAATATAAATTGGTACAGTTATTCTATTATGTACTGAATATTACTGTTTTTTATAGCTGTAAGAAAACGTTTTTATCGTAAAACTGGCATCCTTCATAGTAACGGAAATTTTGAAATTACACTTGATCAACGTAAGTTAAAGACTCCAAAAGGGAACTTGTTTAATGTAAAAAGTGAGCCTTTAGCTTTAGCCGTTGCAGCTGAATGGGATGCTCAAACTGAAAAAATTCAACAAAGTCATATGCATTTAGTAATATCAGAAGAAATTTTTATAAATGAATTTATATGAATTTTTTGTAGACTACATTATGCAACACTGTTATAGACAATCCAAATAGTTTAACAAAATATGATATGGTACAATACATCATTAACTATTTAGATTCAGATACAGTACTTTTTCAGTCAAATAAAATTTAAAATCAGTGTAAATATATGGTGCTCTTAATAAATTAATTTTCCTAGGTAGCACTTAACATGTTTTGATTAAATGGTCAAAAAACTAAAATAAAAATTAACAATCAGATCTTCACTGTAAACTTAATCTAGTAAAGATTTAAACTAAATAAAAGGAGAGCCCTTTTAAAACGGAACCCTTAGGATCATCACAGAACTCAAAAAAAGTCCCATTCTTCTTATTTCTTAGGCACGAATCCATATAAAGAGATGTTACTCCACAATAAACATCAGAATCCAAAATATACGTGATAACAAATTTATAAGTTTCATTAGGCGACAAAATCACTGAATTACGAAATTTAACATAGCAATTAGATAAAACATTACTAACTTGATACAGCTTATCGTCACGTTTTAAAACAGTTACAATTACAGAACACTTTAATGAACAAGGTGGACGAGCTTCTCCAGTTTGCAAAGCAACTCCTAATACTAATACATTTTGATTTGTTTTAACTTCAGTTACAAAAGAACAATTGTATTTGAAAGGGACAATTCTGTCAACTTTATATTCTGCTCGCAGTTTGAGGTAGTGAGTATGCAGTGTAGAATTAATTTCATCCTTTTTATCTACACAATTTTGTAAAATATTAATTAACATAAATTTAGAAATTCCTGCTTCATGTAATAATTTGACTTTATTACATTCTGTNTAAATGAATTTATATGAATTTTTTGTAGACTACATTATGCAACACTGTTATAGACAATCCAAATAGTTTAACAAAATATGATATGGTACAATACATCATTAACTATTTAGATTCAGATACAGTACTTTTTCAGTCAAATGTAAGTAATTTATTGTATTCAAACAAGAGTATTTTTTATTGTATTTTGTTGTCAAGGAAGATGATGAATTATACTCCCTACAAGTTAAAGAATGGGATCCTGTGGTTCAATGGTTTTGTGATAAATTCCAAGTGAATATATCTAAATCAAGGAGTATGCAAGGTTTAGTAATAGACCAATCTGTTAAGAATGTAATTAGTAAATATCTTCTTTCATATGACTTTCCTGCTGTGCATGGTACTAAATAAAATTGAGCGTTGTTTGTGGTATTATACACAGTATAAATATAATTTTAGGTTTCGTCTATGCTGCTGATACTGTAAAATCAATTATTCTAACTATAGCTTGTGTAGAAAAATATTTAACACCTGAGAAGGGGGTGCTGCTGTCTCGTTTAGAAGAGGAATTTCAGGTAGATATAACTTTTATTTTGTAATGTAACTTAGACATACTTTTTAAAGGGGTTGTTGTGTGAAGTACTGATAAATTTCAATTTTGCTTTTTAAAAAAAGTATTTCAGTAAGGGCTGAAGGCGTTTCCATTCTCTAAAAAACCCTACATGTATATTTGAAGTAAAAGTATGAAATTACAAAATAGTTTATCGCGAAATCTTTCTTCAATTGATTATAAAGCGGGATTCTACTATCAGGAAAAGATTTGCTAATTAATATATGTAACTTAAAATTTTTAAGGCTGTTGCTTTCGAGATATTAATTTTTAGCCGGTTTCATAATTACAAATTAATTAATTTTTTTAGTATAATAGATGTTGTAATTTAAAGTTTATAATAATATTAATTTGAAATTTAGTTAGGAAAATGGGGGCGAGTGGAATGGGCCCATGATCTTAATCAACAAGATTTACAGGCGAGATTTTCTGCTGCAATCCTACTCATAACATTCAGTTCTTCCTCTTGGTTGACAAAAGCTAAAAGTGTAAAACTATAATTGTGAAAAAAGTGAGTTTTTTGTACTTTTACTTGAGAATTAATATTATTGATACATAGGAGAATATCATTTGGGTTCTTTATCCGGGCATTAAAATTTCCTTAAAACAGATTTATATATAAACAGTTTATTTCATTTCACAGAACTAATATAATATTTAAGCTTATACTAAGTAAATATAAAGTTTTTCTTAAACTATTAAGATATATTTTATTGATTATCGATTTTGAGGATTGGTTTTTAGTGATTCGTAATATTGCAAGAATTGTTTTTGACTTTTAGTTAATATGTATAAGCTTTCCACTTTTATTCCTATTTTTGCTAATTCTTCAAGTCTTAATTTTGTGGTTTCTAAACTATGTAATAATATTTTTGGGGCTCGTACAATATGATAATGTTGAAATCCTTTAGATAAGAGATAATCAATAATTTCATTCAATTTTGGCATGCTTTTGTGTTCTAATGCTGGGTGTCTGTTAATAATAACTTGAATTTGTTCCGGGGAGCACCGTAGACGTTCTGATAAATATTCTTCTACAGAAGATTCACCAAGAATCTCTTTATTTTCATTTTTTCTTTTAATATAGCTAAAAAATTAAAAAAATGAAAACTATATGTTATTATTTGGTAGTATTGTCCTCTACTACATCGAAAAAATTTTATAAATAAGAACAATACACAAACATTAACTTTACTATTTGCGATTGTTTCGCGCTAAATATTGACTTTTCTAAAAGGTTGAGCATAACATTGCCTTTTGAAATCGAACCCATCCACTCCTGTAAAACTTATTTTTACTGAGGTAATATTACAACTAAATGGTCAATATATGTTTTGAACTGGTAATTTATGATTTGTTTAAAAGGGAATCGTTCAGGTATACTACTATCCTTGTTTAAAATTATGAGGCAAATACATATATTTGGCTCCATATTATATATTCAACTCTGACAGAAAAAAGGTTGTGTGCGGATAATTGCAAAGGTTACACTTTTTCCAATTTGTGTGTCATTCTTATTTACTTTATATTTTATTTCTTTCATGAAACACAAATATTACCCATTATAAATAGCCTTATTTGCACGAATCATCCATGTCTTTAATCTTCCAATATTAGACTGTTTTCCTTGTTCTAGCCTTGAATGTATATTTTCAGTGCTATAGCGTAGTGCCCATACATCTCTAAGTAATTCTTCCTTAGGTATACCGTAATCTATAAATTTCAACAGTTAGTTAGAGTAAAGCATATGACATTACATTACCTAGAATTAATTTATAATTTCTTTCAGCTTTGTCTAAATCTATGTTCTTTAAAAATGTTTTTGTTATTAACAAGCTGCATATGTCAGTTGTTGGTAACTGAAATTAGGCATGTAAGATGTTAATATAATTTTTGTATTGATTTTATACTTCAAATAATTCACTGAAGTGTTTTAACCGATGTAAAAAATTTTCTGGGTCATTTTCCACCAATGACTTAAGTGTTTTTATATTTAAAACTACTAGAGGTATACATTCTGAAATTGGAATCCAAAGATCTTTTAAACATTCAAGTTTTTCTTCGAGATCTTTTTGAGCAAGAATAGTCGGACATTTAAGCAAAACTTCGTCAGGTACATCATTACTTTTACATAAATTATAATTCTTGGTCATTAGTTTACCAGTCACTTTCCACAACTCTCTGTTATTTGAAGCTATGTCATATGCTTCAAAATATTTTAGTTTAAAAAGTTCTTCTATCTTCTTGACAACAAAACGTCTTCCAAAACCGTAGTCAGAATCGGTACGTACATAACTGACTGAACGTGTTTCATTCTCTGCCTCCAAATTTTCCTTACTACAATGATAAAATTGTTTAGATGTAACAGTTAAACATCTTTGTAAGCCATTAATTTGAACAGCACGATTAAATCCTGTTGATATTGTTTTCAAGAAAAAATTAACCATTGTAAATACTACATACATAAATACTACATAGACTTTCTTTGTAATTTTTCATAAAATTAATTATAGTATATAGGTTATCCGTTATTTATTCATCATCATGCATTGACAATCATAGATATCATACAACAGATATGAGGTCGTTATACACATAGGTCATTCTTAGAGATTGATATTGTAATTAAAATATGCTGTTAGCCTCTTAGTTTTATTACGGAAGATCAGTACTTATTTAGGTTAGTATAATTGAACGCACCTATAGAAATAATTTTTATCTACGGTTCTTCCGGTGTTTCTCGTCTGTCGTGTCATGTGTCGTCTCATTTTGTCCTTGGTGTGTGCTTCGTTAAGATTGTTTCAGTTTTGCTCTCTTTAAATGGAAACGATGGTTGAAGGTATTTAGCCCTAATTCTTATTCGCTACTCATTCGAATGTGTGAAATATGCTTCTATCAATCTATTTAGTGATTGATATGTATCGATTACCGTTGCTTAGTTTTCTTAGGCATAAATGTTTTTTTCAATGGCTTGGGTTTCGTGGTCCAACATGAGGGTCCATCTTGGCAATTTGGCTATCTACTCATCTGTTACGAATTATTACAGATTCTCAATTTATTTGAGGCAAAGTAATTAGGGTTTTGTTAGAGTTTCTGAATTCTAAAAACGAGTTTAGGCGATGATCGCAGATTTTTCGTATTGTTTCGGTTTATAGCTAAAATGTGCAAAATATTTTTCAAAAATATTCGTTCTCTCATTAAAATTCTAATAAATTTCTATTGGAAAAAATTTCATTTTTGCCTTGTTTTTCTGTAAATTGAGTCTTAACGACTTGTTTTTTTCTACAATATAGACATTACCTGGAGATAACATTGTTGGATTAGATGGCCAAACTATTTATGGATCTAGCGTTTGCAGCAGTCAGACTTATTTTTATTTCCAAGAATGCTAATGAGGTGGTCGAAAAATTCCGAAGACATCAATATTAACAATGGTAATTATCATTAATAATATTATTAATTAACTTAGTAAAGATATAACTAATATTAAATTGTCTCAAACAGTTTGTATTAAAACATAATCAATAAGCATAGAGGGCAAATCTAAAGGACTTTTTTTACTTTATTTAATTTCTTCTGTAATTAATATTTCGTTTTGTTCGTCTCTGCAGATCGTCCAAATGGAGAGAAAGAGAGAATTAAAGTTCAAATTGATGGTTTTGAAACAGCTAATGTCTTGTCTTGATTTGCTGTTTTTGTTTTCAACTTGCAACTTTATGCAGTTAATTTTCAACAGATGAGTGAGAGCTAGAGGAGATTTATATGAATTTCGCTGAAACAAGTTTTTTGCTATGATATTCCGTTTGTCTGGAACACCAAATTGCCTGCAATGTTATCCCTTCTAGATTTGGTTTGCTCATCACACTGGTAGACTTCAGAACGCCACTTTCTACAATTAATTAAGGTGAGAATACTTGACTCATTAATATTAATTGCTCTTTATTAATCTGTTATGGAATTTTTGTTAACAATTATTAATTGTTAACAGTATAAATTGAGGTTATTGTGCATCTATATTTCTTGATAGTTTTTATTTTCCACAGAATAGATTGGCATTTATCATTGATCTATTGAGATTTTTTTTCTATTGTCTTCATCATAAATTGACGTCCTGTTATTTGACATTTACATATATGTCGTGATCTATGGTTGTGAGTAAAATGGCGTGAAAATAACAGTTATAATTCAGCTATTTTACTTGCTTTTTGGTGCATTTTTATTTATGTTAAATATGTTTCTTAATTATATGTGTAATTAATATGTCTTTTTGTCCATTTCTGCAGCTTATGGTACAAAGGAGAAAGAATTGATGTCTGCATGGGTGTTGTCTTTCGTGGTTTATGTTCTTGATTTGCTGTTTCGTCTTCGCCTTGTAACATCATGCAGTTAATTTTCAACCCATAAGTGAGAGCAAGTGGATATTTATTTGAATTCCACTTAAATAACAAATTCTCTGCTGTGGTATTCCTCCTAGAGTTCGTTTGCTTTTCACACCTGTAAACGTTGGAACTTTCCGTTCTACAATTAATTAAGGTGAAAATACTTGATATAATTAATTTTAATTGCTCTTTATTAATCTTTTATGGAATTTCTGTTAGCAATTATCTATTGTCAACAGCATAAATTGAGGTTATTGTTCATCTGTATCTCTTGACAGTTTATTTTTCACAGAGTAAATTGACATTTATCATTGATCTATGGATTTTCTATTCTTTTTCTATTGTCTGCATCGTAAATTGACGTAGTGTTATTTGACATTTATCTATGTCGTGATCTATGGTTGTGATGTAAAATGGCGAGTTTATAATTCAGCTATTTTGCTTGCTTTTTGGTGCGTTTTTAGTTGTGTTAAATGTGTTTCTTATTTATAAGTGTAATTAATATGTCCTTTGTTCTTTTCTGTAGGTTATACAATAAATGAGAGAGAATTGATGTTCAGTTTGGATGTACTGAAAAGCCAATGTTCACATGGGTGTGGTCTTTTGTGGATTATTATTCTTGATTTGCTGTTTCGTCTTCGCCTTGTAACATCATGCAGTTAATTTTCAACCCATGAGTGAAAGCAAGTGGATACTTATTTGAATTCTGGAGTTGGTTTACTTTTCACACCTGTAAACTTCGGAATGTTACATTCTATAATTAATTAAGGTGAGAATAGTTGATATAATTAATTTTAATAGCTCTTTATTAATCTGTTTGCCACCGTATCTGTTTCAGGTCGACGTTGGAGAAGACAAAGATGACCCC
>NW_020438872.1:1159635-1165880 GCF_000699045.2 Agrilus planipennis | reverse complement strand
ACAAAATTTTGATTCAGAAAAATTTGATACACGATTTTGTGCATTTTGTAAAGGAATAGGTGATGGTTTGAGTCACCAAGAAGCTCGTTTGCTGTATTGTGGACAAAACGAATGGGTTCACGCAAATTGTGCCCTTTGGTCTTCAGAAGTATATGAAGAAATAGATGGTTCACTACAAAATGTTCATAGTGCTTTATCAAGAGGCCGCTCTATTAGATGCACCTATTGTAAGTTAAAAGGGGCAAGTATTGGATGCTGTGCAAAAAGTTGTTATGAAACCTTCCATTTCTCTTGTGCCCGAACCATGAAGTGCAATTTTATGCATGATAAGACTGTTTATTGTCCTTCTCATGACCTTCCAGTTAATAGTACTGTAATCTCATCTTTAGCTGATTTTGATATTCGACGATCTGTGTACATAGAATTAGATAAAAAGAAGAAGAAACTAGTGGATCCTGAAAAGGTTCATACAATTGTGGGATCTCTTACAATCACTAGCTTGGGTAAAGTTATACCTGTATTATCAGATACTCCCGACGCCATTATTCCAACAGGGTTTGTATGCTCACGTCTTTTTTGGTCAACAGTGGAGCCGTGGAAACTTGTACCATATGTTATTAAGACGTCTGTGCTGAATTCACAGATAAATAGCATTATTGTTGATAAAAACTTCACTGTTAATCATTCGTTGCCTAAATCTGTGGTTGAGAAAAAATTAAAAGAGATTTTAGTTTGGCAAAAGGATTTAGAAAAAGAAAAAATTGACGCAGTTGATTTGGAAGATGAAGATGAACCTCAAAATGCCACTGATATTCTTTCCCCTGAACTCACTGATGCCATATTAGAGGAGTTGCCACGAGATCTTTTGGACGGTATATCAATGCAAGATATATTTCCTAAATTTGTGTCATATGAAGAATTCGTTAATGTGGACTTCAAAAATCCTGATACACAAAATAGCAATGATGGTATTAAAATAGATGCCATTAATAATTTAAACGACTCTTTTAAAAAAATTCCTGAAATTGATGAAAAAGAACAACTACAAGATGACTTTTGCGACTTAAAGAACCGAGAACTAAAGCGTAGTAAGTCTGAAGTTTTTCCTCAACTTGGAGTAGAAAAAGTATCGAAATCAAGAAGTCAACAGCGATCTTGCAGCTTAACATGGAGTTGTAAGTTAGATACATCTCTTTCTCCTTTAGTAAAGAAACGTAAAATGGTACCTCGGGACAAAAATGTATTTTTCCAACTGTTACAAGTAGATGGAGCGTATGATTCTAGTAGCGCAAGCGAATGTGGTTCACCACGTCGTGAAACTGAAGATTTATGGTCTCCAAACATTTGTGATGAACCTGTTAAATGTCAAAGATGCCAGTGTACCTACAGAACACAGGCTAGTTACAAGAGGCACCTGGAAAGTTGTGAAATAATAACAAGCGATAGCGATTCAGAAACGGTTCACGAGCAAGATTTTAATTCATCTGAACAATCAATTCAAGCAGTAGCTGATGCCGTTGCATCAATTACAGATGTAACAACAAATAGCGATACTGATGTGGAATTAAAAGTCGGTGAAGTCTCGAGGACCTATGGAATGAATTCTTATGAAGAATTCAGTGCTTATCACCTAAACGAAAATAACGAATGTAAAACACAGTCTACAGTTGTTGCAGATACATCAGCATTGCCTTCTACATCTAATCACGCTGAGATACTGTATTCAAACGTTCTTCAGCCTGCTCCAATTCAAGAGAAGTCAGTTCAAAACTTTTATACCGTTCCAACTCAAAATTTTAATCAAGTTGTCTCTACACCTCAGACCCAAACTGTTACTCTGACCCAAAGTTCAAGTCCGTCATTTTTCGATGGGCATCAAACTGTATCTATTAATAGTAACCATAATTCCAGTATCACACAGGCCAGTGCAATTCCCCTAAATCAAATCACTACTGTACCTTTGACCACTCAAACTACACCAATTTGTATTAATCAACCTAGTACTGTTCCACTTTGTCTGAACCAGACTACAAATACCGCCGGTTCTATTTCAGTTGTTCAGTCTTCACCCATTGCTGTAAATCATCCTACACCAATAACTTTAAATCAACCTGGTGTAATATCTATTGGACAACAATCAATTCCTCTAAGCAGCAATCCAAGTTCTATCCAAATCAATCCACCCATTGAAATTCAGTCCCAGCAAGTCACAATTCAGTCTGTGCCAGTGAATCAAGAAGTAAATCAGGTACTCAATATTCCCCAACAAAATCCAATAACCATTGACACAAAGATGCTAGCTACACCCTCTGTAGTCAATCCTGGAATTGTACCTGGCCAGTGGATGAAGTCAATACCTAAACCAGTTCCAGTTCCAAAACCTATTAGAGCAAAGTGTCGTCCAAGAACGTTAGCAGCTAAAAGAACTAAAATAGCACCTGGCAGTACAATAGTTCTTCCTCAAACCAGCTCTGGACCACAAGTAATAGTGCAGCACATTGCATCTCCTAATATGATGCCCGCATTTTTAGAAACTTTTCAACACCAGACAGGACAAAATCTACAGTATGTAGCAACCATTAGCCCTCAAATTACTCAGGCTGTTAATTCACAACCACAGATAGTTCAGTTACAGCCTGACAATAACATTGTAGGTTTAGTGCCTGGTCTGCAACAACCTACCATGATAATTCAACAACCAAGAGTCGTTACAGATCAACTTATTATTGATCAAAACGGTTCAGTTATGTGGGCATCTCAACCAGTTCAGCCGGTCTATTATGGGTTTGAAACTATTGTACAGAATACCGTTATGCAATCTCAACAGTTCCTTCCAACTACAGTACCTGGTATTTTAACAGCAAATAGCAGTTATTCATCAACAACCCAAGTGTTTCAAACTAGTAAATTAGAGCCGCTATTGGACGTATCTTCTGGGAGCTTTGTGGTGCTAAATCCAAATACGGTAATTAATAATGGACAATCTTTGCCAGTAGCACAAATACCTCAAGCACCTCCTCCACAACCAATTCAGAATAATATGCAAAGCCAACAAGTGTCAGTTCGGCCGCCTGTTCCTCCAGAAATCAAGATCAATATTGCAAAACCTGTTGAAGTTACTACCCCAGCTATACCAGTTACTACTCTCAAATCAGCGGTTACAACAACTACAACTACAATAACTACCGCAGCAAACGCACATTCTACATCCAGTAATACCTACAACAGCATCACATTGCCTGTTGCACCTTTTGTGCCCGAGCAAAGAATTCCTACAAATATTGTTACACCTACTCCTAAAGTTTCTACATCCAATCAAAATCGACCCATGAGTAGAGTTCTTCCAATGCAGACCACGTCGGTTCGTGACACAAAAAAGATTGCAAACATGGCAGACAAACCCCACGAAATTATTATAAAAACTGAACAACCTACTAATATTTCGGAGGAAATATTGAAAGCAAAGAAAAGTATAATTGTAGAAGAGGAATTAATAAAACCAAAAACAAAAGAAATCATGATTCAAACGGTGGAGGCTCTAAATAAAAACCAAGGGATTCCCTTATCTATAAAATCTACTCTTGAAAAATCAAAAGAAGAACCGCAGCAGAGAAAAGTAACCGAAAGTACCAATCAGAAGAATTATTCGGTTCAAATTATTTCTCTTAAGGCAGTGAAACCGAAAGCAGCATCACAATCTCCATCCATATCCTTATCAACATCAGTATCACCAACTAAAACAATTACTGCTTTCGCTGAGACACCGTTTACGTCGGCAAAAGAAATTCATGATCCCGGTATGCCTAAAAACAATGTTAATAAACAGCCAGCAGTTAAGTCTGAACCAAAAGTGCACAATGAGAAAGTAGAAAGTAGTTCTAATCCAGGAATATTATATACTGTAGAAACTAGAGATGGTTTTCGTTATTCTTCCAACTCGGTTTCTGATCTTTGGTCGAAAGTTTTTGAAGCGGTTCAAGCTGCCAGAATCGCTCATAATATGGCTCCTTTGCCATCGAATGGATTAAACCTGATAAACAATTTACAATTGCTTGGTTTAAAAGCAAACAGCTTACGCTATCTTTTAGAACAACTTCCTGGGGCATCAAAATGTGTAAAATATAAACCTAATTTTAATTTTAATACAGCTCATAGTTCTGTCGATGATGATATACTCATAGGACAATCTTATGGGGCTATTAGATGTGCTCCTTACAATAAAAGGCACGAAACAAATGATATGTTTGGATGGTTAGCATCGAAACATAGAAAATTAGAAGACCACACTACACTAAACGAGATTCAGCCTAGGTATGTTATTTAAAAGTTTTGTTTTTTTATCTGTAAAAAGAATGTAACTAAATTATTATTTCGTTTTGTTTTATATTATGATAATAATAATAATGATAAGTTCATTTTATTTTACTCTTTATTCATAATTTTAAAAGAATCATCTTTTTATTAATGATAAAAAAAGTTATATTGATATTTATTTTATTTTTGTTCTTTTAATAAAATATGTTTCTAATATCTTACAGTAGCATTTTATTTAGGAGAAGTTCGGTCACGAATCTTCCCATGGCAATGAGATTCAGGCAGCTTCGACTATCTTCAAAAATCTCTGTTGGCGTCTATAGATCAAGTATACACCGAAGAGGACTTTTTTGCTTAAGAGACATCGAAAGTGGAGAGATGGTTATTGAATATGCGGGAGAGGTAGTTTAACTTTTCTTTTTTTAACTTATTATTACACGAAAAGCTTCATAGAAGTGTGAATAAAATTGTAATTATTTTTCTTTTTCTTTAGGTAATTAGATCTGTGCTTACTGATAAGAGAGAAAAACATTACAACTCAAAGGGGATTGGATGCTACATGTTCAGGATCGATGATAACTTGGTTGTTGATGCAACCATGAAAGGAAATGCTGCCAGATTTATAAACCACTCATGTGATGTAAGTCGAATAATTTATATATATTCTAATTTATAAAGTAACAATAATTAATGAAGAATACGGTTAATACTTAAATCACTTAATAAGGTCATCGTAACGGTAATATATTAGGTCAATTTTCGAATTTGATAATCAAATTCTATTGAAGATATCCCAAATAAATAACACAAATGCAGAATTTTATTTTAAAGTAGCTTATTTTTTTTTTCTTTTAGCCTAATTGTTATTCCAAAGTGGTAGAAATATTAGGCCACAAGCACATAATTATTTTTGCTCTCAGGAAAATATTTTGTGGCGAAGAATTAACTTATGATTATAAATTTCCTTTCGAAGAAGATAAAATACCCTGTACATGTGGCGCACGTAGGTGCCGTAAATTTCTTAACTGATACTGTAGAATTATCCCCGTTTTGTATTTGTTTGTATGTATATTGATTCACGAAATTTTTTATATTGTATATAACGAACTTGTAGCACATATTGTAGTCAAAACCAATGGAATACTAGAAGGAAATGCATTAATTATAGCGCGTAAGTTTTGTATAATAACAGTATTCGGGAAAAAAAATTGTCAATTTGGCTGTGAGAAACGCATTTGTGCCATTGGCTCAATAGGTGCTACACCGTGTAAAAATATAAAATTTTAATATAAAACTTCTTGTGATACTTTTAATGTTATAATTTTGCTAGTTTTTTAAATAAATGTGTTTGTACGAGGTCTGTAATTATAAATATTTATATGTAGATTGAAATGTATTTTTTGCAAAATTTATAAGTATCGATTTAAATACATACATTACATAGACTGTGTTATTATACATACAATATACATCACATAACGTATGTAATTCTCGTATTATTATAAATTGATCCATCGAATTTTATTGAACATAGGCAAGTCTAATTAGGAATTTGCATTTGGGAAACAACGATTTATTGTTGTTTTTATTATTACTGTAATTATTATTATTACGATTATATCCTTATCGTTAGAAACATTTTTATTATGTATTAAATAAACCCGAAAACAAGGCACTCACACAAGTAAAACATTGATAACTGGCTTTACAGAGGTTTAGTATACCAATAACGGGGTGCTTTTAAACGAATGTAACTTTATTAATATTAATAGATAGAAATTTACAAATACTTTACTTGATAGCATTCCTTTATTCTTATAGATATTATACATTCTTTTGGGCCAAATTATTGAGGCTTTTCTTTCCATACCCTATATGCATGTAACTCTTTTGAAATCTGTCATATCCTTTAATCAACACCTCTAAAGTCT
>NW_020438872.1:1137022-1159321 GCF_000699045.2 Agrilus planipennis | reverse complement strand
TTTTTTTTTTTTTTTTTTTGTTGTCTGACATACAATCGCTTAATTGTTATCAGGAAGTACACTAAAACGACAACAAACAGTTGGGATTTTTGCAGTTGACTGTACGACAAAGACAGTACCTAGTTTAGATTATTATTATTATATTATCAGCAAAGGCAGACGAAAATCTCCATGAATACACTTATAAAGGTATAATATTAACGAATTCGTTGTGAAAGATGAAAAGGGATGGGTTTTGTTTAAAGGTTGACTAACACCAATGTTTGGTTTTATACACTGACTTCTTCAGTAAATCTGGATTTGTCGTCTAAATTTATTACAATCGAATGCGTTTTTGCATGTCCGGATTTTATTAGTTTGCTTTCTGCGGACAAACTTTCATCCCCTGACTTTATCGAGATGACTTCTTCGCCCTCATTCTCAGTAATAGTTTTGGTGATCAAAGTAATTGGCGAATTGTTACTCTGTACTTCTTCGTCAATTGTATCTACAAATGATATGCTTGTATGTTTTGTATGTTTCGTGTTATCTTTCGGCAATTGGCCTTCCACTACGACATCGTAAATTTCTCGTTGAACGTTTGTCCCTTCGAATCTACTGGCCGCTTCTTGCATCGCAGCAATTTTCAGAACTAAATGTCTGTTTCCGAATCGCATGTTTCGTTCTCTTAGCATTTCTAGCTGGGTGTAAAGGCGTTGAAATTCGTTTTTTATTTCTTCTTCGTTGATCTCATTCAGTTCGGCGTTTGCACCAGACGAATTCGTGCTGGTATACAATGAATTGGAAATGCGAGCTCTGCCAATAAATTTACTTGTATGAGATTTAGAGATCATTGCGCCGGAACTTTCGTCAGTTTTATCATGACCTTTGAAGACCATATAAGCCTGGAAAATAGACTTAAATGTAGTAGCCTTTATCAGGACAAAAAGGTCTACTTTAAATACGTACTTTACTCCCGAATATTAATCCTAGGAGGAGAGTAACTGTCAGCTGTGTATGACAAAAGAATATGATATATAGTAGGTCTGGATTTGCGGGCTTCTGAAGAAACAACCTGTAAAATTAAAATCGGGGATTTCCAGAGCTTTACAGGCGGCCTTCCGGGCGAACAAACCCTTTAACTTTCAACTGTCTAACTGAATTTGTATTATACAATATAACACAAATCACTTTTGCTTTTGTAAATAAACAAATTTCAACGAATGAGTTAAATAGATGCAATAAAAAGCAGCAAATAAATTATAAACAGGAACATTCCTACATTATTATTTTGTTGATCGTGCAACTTTAGGGCGTTTTAAGCGTGCCAGGTTTATCTAGATGCACTTTTCTATTACTAACATCTTTGGCATTACTTAATCTACAAGGCGAACATTATTAGCATATAATAAGCACAATACTGCACGCATTACCTGCATTTAACAATTTAACATGGCACACAAGCACATTTTCTCAAGGATTATTCGAGTAAGTCGATATTACGTCTTTCGAAATTTTAGTTTGCTATTAATCGTTAAATGCTATGGTATTTCCCTAATTATAACCCAACAATGAAATTGCTAGACGCTAAATCAAAAGTTTGCTTGAGTTGTACAACACTGCACAATTGATTCAAAACAATTGCAGTTGTTCGTATGCGAAATAAATCTCATTGTCAAATGACTCGCTCCTGTTTGTGCGGACGTATTAGGTCCAGATTATTAAACGTTCTGGACTTCGAAACATAAATAATGTTCGAAAAATACAGCATCTTCCTTGCTTTGTACAGACTTTACACTGCATTGGGTTTTAATTTAGAGGACGCAAATTTGTTACCATGAATGAACCCAACTCTGACAAATTATCCCATCCATTCATCCTTAAAAGCTACTACGAAAAACTGAATTTGACTCCTAACTTTCTGCACCAAGTGTATATTTCATTGGTAGAAATATTCCTGACAGGTACGCACTCATTCAGGCATAAGAAAATAATTTGTCTCTGTTCTCCGTAGTACCTATCGTATTTTTCTTGACCTTAAAGGGTAAAGAAAGAAAACAAGAATAAACAGTAATTTTGTTGTAACGTTAGGGTTTACATTTTAACTTTTGTTAACTGGGCGCAAATCTCTCATTTAGAAATTTTATTTTGCTAGATTTAACAAGTTCAGTTTTCCATTAAATAAACGCGAAGAATTAAACGTTGTAATTAACGCCGGTGTGAATTCGTATTGCTTATGGATAATAAATTTGTAATAAATGTTATTATTTACGTAGAAAATTGTGTTATTCACTATATTGAATAACGTCCTTTTCAACGTAAGGGTATCTGCCTGTTTGATAAAAAGCTGACGATGACGATAACAAACGCTTACCACATCTGATTGATCCTGTATGCTTACGCTCTCTGCGAGAAAAGTCGGCAAGCTGTGTTGGAATTTGTTATTTTATTCAGTTGCTTTCAGTGGTCAATTATTCTGATTATGAATGTAAGTACTTGTTTCATAGAAGAAAAGTCAAAAACAGACTATAGACATAAATATTATAATTTTCCTAATCTCTATGAAAGCTTCGAGAATTTTCCACGACGAAGCGCATGCGTTAGTTACTTAGGTACTGCTACAACACGTCCCTGCATGATAGAAGCGGCTTTCGTTCGCCTGTTACCGATCGTACGTGATAATTCGTTTACTGTTATTAGCGAAAAATCGTACTCGCGTGTGTAATCGTTAAATCGATTAATTGATTTATAAAAAGGTGTTTTGTGCAATTTGACTACAACATGTGTGGTGAATCTAAATTAAACGGACTTTGAACAGACTTGAAATACAGCAGAAGAAAAGCTGAAGAAAATGGCCCCGGATGCACAAAATGAAAATCGTTTCATCTGTTAAGGTAAGCCTATCCTTTCTAATAGATCGTTTTTTAATTGTTTATTGAAAATTTACGCTAACAATATGGAAAAATACTACAATACATCGGCTTCGATATATGGAAAATTATGATTAATATTATGCAGTAGAGTTAAATAAAATATGTTTTAATTGTATCATTATACAGTGTTGTTTAATGGACAATTAAGGGCAGAGTACCTACACCAGTTTATTCACATAATGCCTAGGCACACATGCATAATCGCATGCCATTTGGAAATTTCATTTCGCTCAATTTAACAAGTTCAGTTTTTCATTAAATAAACGTGAAAATTGAAAGCTCCTGTTAGCGCTTTTATTTTCCAAGCGCCAGTGTGAACTCGTATTGTTTATGGCAAACAAAACTTTAGACTGTTAATTATGATTTATTGTTTGCATTACGATTGGGCGAAATTTACACTTTTTTTGCGTATCCAGTCCCTGAAGAAGGCAACTTTGTTACTGAAAAACACTTCGGATTTTTAGTGTCGTGTTTTGAGTTGTTTGGTGTGTTCTAACAACACCACCAAAGTTTTCAGCATTGTTGATTTGATGGAAATTGCAAACTAATATTTAGTTCTTTGGGGACCACAATTTGAATATAAATATGAATCTCTTATCTTTCTTATTGGGGAATTTTGATTGTTTGTTATGTGCTTTCGTCTTCTTAGAATATTTAGAAGTTTTAGTGTATGTCTTTGAACAAAGTTAAATTTGTTTCGAGGCGCTATTTTTGAGACTAATAAATATTTATGATAATTTGAAATGCTTATTACAATTGTACTGGAAGTGAAAACTTTAATTACATTCAGTTCGGCGAAATACGTTTGCATGAAGAACAAAAACAAGCTATGTACATTGTACATTAATAAGACTAAAAAGTTACAGCCAGAAGAAGGCAAGCACAAAAAGGGAAGAAAACACAATTTTGTCTCATTAGAGTTTTAAATGTAAACTGCACAGTGTCTTAATAGAAACCCTCTACTACTCTGTCTTTATGTTGTAATATAAATTTTCGTGTGCTATTCCTTCTTGACGTTAGGTACTGACAACTTATCCTGTAATATCTTATTGTTTCTTCTGTAAGCTCCTATCTATTCCTTCTTAATTAATTAGGAAAGTTATCTTATAATTAACGTGCTAGTTAAGCTAAAGTTCTATCTACTACTTAGTTATATCATATTTTTTGTAGCAAGTAATTTTTCTTCGTCGATTAATATGAGAGAAAGCTTCAGTACGAAAGAGTGCTTGTGTTCGGTTAAGTATCACTTTAGTACAACAAAAATTAGGAAATAAAACAGGAGAGGTAGTTGACGAGTAGGTAATATGAAAAAAATGCGGATTATTGGGAAAATTTGGCGAGAGAGAATGTTGAACTTGGCTATTGTTTGAACAATGCGTGGAACTTCTGCAGGATTTCAGAGCTTTGGTTGTTGGCGTGATTGTGTACGTTGTTAGGTTGGATTTAGTTAAGCGTTTTCACTCATTAGTACATAATCTATTACATTTTTTCAATGAATATCATTGTTGACCAAAACTAAACGCGGTGTTAGGTGTTTGAGGTGTCTACAATTGTGTAGCTGTGGTAAGTTAATGTTATCACGGTGATTTTATTAATTTTATATGTTATTTTTCAGTTAGAATACGTATTTTGGCATAAGTAGATACACAACATTACAAAATTTGCTGCTCCTTGAGTGTTTATTACTTAAATGAAGTGTGATATCTATACGTATCACCCTTTTTCGTATCATCTTAATAATCGACCAGATAAATCTGGTTCATGATAAGGGCATCAAACGGTTCTGAGTTCGATATCGAGGCTATTACATTATCTGCTACCCAATATAGGCAGGTACGTGTTGCGTAATGGAGCGCAGAAAGCTTTGATGATTCCTTAAATTACACCATTGTTATCAGTTTACTATTATTATTAAGCACGCTATTACTGACTAAGAACGCTATTACTAACTTCCGTGTCGTTCTATAAATGAGCAACTATATTAAATTCCATTCTCTAGGCCTTTTCTTATGTCATTTATTTCACCTAGCTACTTTACTTTATTTCAGGCTTATTTTTTCTTTTTTATTGGATCATATTGCATCAGGGATAGATATATACAGGAATAAAAAAATTAGTATGTTTAGATTTGCAGATGATATAGCGTTCGAAATGTGGTGTTATAGGCGGATGATGAGGATATCGTGGGTAAAAAAGGTTAGAAATGAAGAGGTATTGGAAAGAATAGGAGAACCGAGGACTCTATGGAAATCAATAAAAAATAGGCGAGATAGGTTGGTAGGACACCTTCTCAGGCATGAAGGTCTAGTCAGAGACATATTAGAGGCAGAAACAGGAGTTAGGAGGGGTAGAGGTAGACCTAGATTAGATTACTCTTCGCAAATAGTTAAGGATGTGGGCTGTTCTAGTTTTAGGGAAATGCGAAGTTTAGCTCAGGGTAGGAAAGAGTGGAGGTACGTGTCCAACCAGTCTTAGGACTGATGACCTTATGATGATGATGATAGCAGTATTAGCATCTAGCAAGGAGGAGTTGGAGATGGCTTTAAATAAAATGGAAGCGGTATTGACAAAACAGTATTGTATAAAAATAAATATAAGTAACACAAAAATGCTGCTATGTAGCGGAAGAAAACGTAGGGAAAGAGCGAATATAAAAGTAGGAGACGAAAAATTAGAAGAAGTGACTGATTTTAGGTGTCAAGGAAGTCAGATAAGTCAGGACGAAAGGAGTGGTAGGGATATAAAGCAGAGGATAGCGCAGGGTCGAGTCGCCTTCAATAAAAAAAGTCACTTCGGTTAATTTAGAAATTCGAAAATGATTGTTAAAGATATATGTTTAGAGCGCAGCGCTGTGCGGGTGCGAAACATGGACGATGGACGCTGCGGAAAAGAAAATGTTAGAAGCGTTCGAAATGTGGTTTTACAGGCGAATGATGAGGATGTGGATAGAGAAGGTTAGAAACGAAGAGATGTTAAAAAGAATAGGAGAACAGAGGACTCTATGGAAGTCAAGAAGAAATAGGCGAGATAGGTTGGTAGGACAACTTCTCAGGTATGAAGGTTTTGTCAGAGAGATATTAGAGGCAGAAACAGGAGTTAGGAGGGGTAGAGGTAGACCTAGATTAGATTACTCTTCGCAAATAGTTAAGGATGTGGGTTGTTCTAGTTTTAGGGAAATGCGAAGATTAGCCCTCAGGATAGGAAAGAGTGGACGTGCGTGTCCAACCAGTCTTAGGACTATTTTATTTATTTTAACTTTTTTTGCGTAAATCAATTAAGGTTGGGGTTTTCACGTATGCCTGTTTCAAAAAGTATTAAAAGACTTTTCGGTATTTAAGATACCTAACCCCCGTCGGGGGTTGTGTGGTACCAGTTGAATGCTTAGGTTAAACGTAGGAGGAACATTTTTTATAAAATTTTCAAAAGGATTTTAGTGAAACTTCAGGTTTTAGTGTTATGTTTCGCAGTTTTGATAGTCGATGTTCCATTTGATTAATTTTACCTTGTACAAGCGAATTGATTTAATTGTTTATGTGGTTTCTGTTGCCACGGGGACATTTTCGAATTAGGGTTTGAATTAAAAGTCATGTTTATTGGTTTCAAATGGACTCTGAATTTCGGAAAACAATTGGCCGGTAATTAAATAAACAGCCTACGATATTTGTAATAATGAATTGTTTCAGCATGCATAATTTTTACCAATGGCGGCGACGCTATATTTACTATTTTTTGTTTGTTTAAATACTAATGTACGAGATTAATTATTTATATTATGTCGTTCAAAATAATGTTGTTTGTTATACGAAAAACGTTTGAATTTGTACTTTAACTGTCTATTATTAAAAATTTTTCACAGTAACGTTTAATTAAAATCTAACCTAAATGAGTTTCGAAAATACTAATTATCTGTATCTATTTGATCGATCTGTTTGTCGTAAATGTTTTGTATCACAGGTTTAATGAAATACCTACCTATTTACATTTAGACATTCGGTAAATTTAATGGTAGAAACGATAACTGGGTTCAGTATATCATTAATTGGAATTTTGTAAATTATATCGAGAGCAGTTTTGATAAAGGTGATTTTTTAAAAACTTTACAATTTATGATACTTTTAGACATTCTTGTGACTTTTGCTAGGTACAATCTAAAATCGACATCAATATATTCATTCCAATTATTGTAAAACCGTTTGGGAATTTATTCGAGCGTTAAAATGAAATCTTAGTGGATTGTAGTGACATTAATAATAAATAATCGTTCAGGTACTTTAGTGGTGGTGGTAGTAGCATGCTATTCTGTGAGTATTTACGTTTTATCGGTTTAGAATATATATTTCTAACACGCATGTCTATTATAAAACACGCAAACTGATTCAAGTCAACAATATTTTTGTGGAAATTAGTCCGAAGACGATTTTAAAAGTGAAGAAAATTTTCTAAAAATTAAGCTAATCTTCGCATTTCCCTAAAACTAGAACAACCCATATACTTAACTATTTGCGAACAGTAATCTAACCTAGGTCTACCTCTACCCCTCCTAACTTCCGTTTCTGCCTCTAATATGTCTCTGAATATCCATGTAAAATTATTTTAGGAAACATTAACGTTTCAATAGATTATAGAGGTTCGTGTTACTATTGCGATCCGTCAAATGGGCATACACCATCTGGTGGCAAAATTTATAACTCGAATGAGGGAAAAATTTACATAGGAACTGTGCACGCAAATTGTAAAATTGNCAGAGCGCGAAAACCCCGAACTCAGTTTCGGTTTCGGTCGTAGTTTCGGCAGGTTTGCCGCCGAAACCGAAACTAAACCGAAACTCGTTTTTTTGCCGAAACTCGACCGAAACCGAAACCGAAACTGAAACCGAATTTTCGGTCGGACACTACTTGGCTTTAATAAACGAAATTTAAAGAATGAACACAAAAGTTGCTTATGCTTGGACATAACGATGGACTTTGGCGAATGTGTATGTTATAACTTATGACCAAATGACAAAGCAGTGAAACAGTTCAGAACGATAATATCTTTGTATGTAGTAGGATGATATCTGTATCTTTCGATATGTAGGTGGGTTTTAAGCCACAAGAGTGGCGTAGATTTGAATATTGGATACGTTATATTGTAACTCGATGTTAGAGATAGTGTATTGATAAACCAATTCGGCCTGATTGCATATAGATTCTGCAGCACTGACGCTGAATGCATAGACTTCGAAATTAATTACATATTAGATTCTGCAACCGATACACAATGTGTTTTCACCCTTCACCGATCTGTAAGGCCCGCATGTGACAACCCTCGTGTGGGTAAATAGATTAGAACGGTGGACGTCGATTTGCATTACTCCAGTTCCTGGTCTAAACCATACGAACTAATTATTAAAATAAAAGAAAGTCAATAAAGGTCGTTCTGACGTTTGCTTTTCTGTCTCCTTGTTACGCCGTTAATGCTTAACAAGACTAATTCGGAAAGTTTTACGTCTGTGTGAGGAAGTTAGTTATTAATTAAAATTAATGCCATTTTCTGAAAACTTCCAGTCTCCTATGTGTATTCTAAACTAACTTACCTTGAAAAAAAAAAACGCTTCCTATAGAATTTTGTTGAATAGATAGCAATAGCAAGGAAAGGAAGAAGTGGCCGACTTGTAAATGAAAATCCTTAATTACCGAAAACAAAAATGTAGAAAAAGCGTTGCAATGCTAGAATATTTCGTATGGAAAGTTATACAGTCATGCACTTACATGGAAATATTCAAGAAGAGAGAAAGTAAAAATTCATTGTAAATTGCCATCGAAATAAAGCGGCTCTCGTTGAATTCTGATGGTGCCTTTCTTACCACAATGCATAACCGTATTCCCCATACCAAGAAGGCAACCTCAACTAAAACAATTCAACAGTTTTTGATTTTAGTATTTCAACTACGTGTATGTATCATGTATTTTATTGGAACCAAGTTTCTTATGTACATTATGACAGCAGGGAACCGTCCAGAAAAAAATCAGTGTTACCAAATAAATTGCCTAGTTTTTCACTCAAATTACCTTACATTTTCTTATTGCGAAACAAATTTTTAAACAAAAAAATAATAATTTGGCGTAAAAAGGTACATAACCTTTAAACAACAAGAATTCATTTGACACAAAAATTAAATAAGGATCCCCTATTATCTAAGCTGACTCTAAATTTCCTACGTCTGGAGAAATTTCTTTAGGCTAGACAACGCAAGCCAAAAATCGAACGTGTCAGTGGACATCTCTCTCTTTCATACTTGCTTCTTGCAGAGAGACTGTTACTTAACGAGGTGGAATCTATTAGTTTGACATCTGGGGAATATATCCAGTAGGAGTAATTTAAAAATGCTTTGGAAGTTGACCTATTAGTAGCGTAAGAAACTTCGTTCCTACCGGGTGTTCCACGAAAACATACAGCTCTTTTAAATTTCACGTTGCTAGTTTATTTCTATTCTACTATACGTCAACGGAGTTTATTTGGACAATTTTCTTAAACAAGTTTTCAACAGTTTATGATATTTTTACGTGGTTTGGCTCATTTCAGAAATTATATGTTTCTGTACTTTCTACATTTTATGTTTGTTCTTTTAGTGTGACTTTCTTGTCTGGAAATCAAATGAGTTGTATTGGTCCCGACGGAATCAAAAGAAAGTTTCGAGATAATAAAATTTACTTTAACTTTTTAAAAACCTTTTGGAGAAAGTATTCAACTTGTATCGAATTTTCCGGGGGTTTTTTAATAAAATTGAAAAGAATCTTCTGAACCGAGTTTCATCTTTTTACAGTTGCCAATATGTTTTTTATCAGATGAAAGAAAAAGATTGAAGGTTTTTTATTTTATTTTGAAGTTACAAACGTAATTTATCATTCAGGGGAAATACAAGTCCATTTGATTTGTACTGAAAGTTGGCAGGACGAGATTAAAAATGTATGAAATGAGAAATTTATTAAGTTAATTTACCCACTTACTCCTAGTATCTTTTCTCGAATTCAGGACGAACTTAAATATAACTATGACTGTATATTATCAGTTGTTTTATGATTAGTGTTAATATAGGTACTCATATTTAACTTACGTGCTGTGAAAGAGTGATCCCACCAGTCGGTTCGGCATAGATAAGCTTTCAAATTGTCAGCAGTCCGTCGTACGACAACTACGGGAGGTGCCACAAGAGATCTGATAACAAGGAACACGCTAAAAATAGCAACTATCACTCCGAGCCTTTTTAACAGATTTGTGTCTGTTATTTTAACTGCTTTAGCCGATCGTACTCGGAAGATTACGGATATTCTGAAACAAAGAATTAAAATAAAAAAAGAATATACAGAAAAGCTTTGCAAGGATTTAAAGCTCACACAGTTGCAATAAAGAGTAATGTAATAGGACAAGCAGGTAAGACCGGGCATGTGTTAATATACGTGTGATTAAAGTGGTAGTTTCTGGGAAATTAACTAACAGATAAAAATAAAAATACGTTTCGTGACTGTGGTTGCTCGCTGTGCGACATTAGGCATACATGACGTGTCTTCACAATTTACTCCACTTCTGTTGCAGTTAATACGAGACAACCTCTGCCACATACGAATCTGGGGTTTTAATGATGACGGAAATGCGGAAGTGTTTTGCTCACTTTGCAATATTTATTCAGTACGCTATGTTTTATACCGAATTTAATGTTTGTTTAGATCGTTGTAAACGGCAACGTGAATTTCTGTATTTAAAAGTACCTTTTACTAAAGGACCTGTTACGTAAGCAGAGTTTTAGTAATTTATGTCAGCAAAAGTAAGCAAAGCTTTTACCCCCCCCCCTCCCATGCTTAGATAAGCATTGATATATATTTTCAAGAATAGATAAGTATTAATGTTGCCCAAATTCAGTCTTGGTCTTGCAGTCTTGGTCTTGTTCTTGCGTTTTTGCAAGACCAAGACCAAGAACAAGACCGCGTATTTTTAGCAAGACCAAGACCAAGACTGACCGTGCAAGACTTGAGCAAGAACAAGACATAGCCTGCAAGACTCTTGCGTCTTGCAGCTAGGACTTAGCGCTATTTCACTGAGTAGTTAGGTGTAACAGTTCGGTGTATAGGTAGGTACGCTTAGGAATTCTATGAGACGCAAAAAACTGTATCAAAGAATATGAAAAACTGGACCTATGCGCATTACGACTAATACCATAAACATAGCGAATAAAAAAATTATTAAAATCAAACTGAGTGCATGCATAGTTATGTTTTAACCATCGGCACTTTGATAATGCGGCATCAAAGGTTTTGTACTTACTTCTCAAAGAAATTTGCCGCTTTTCGGAAGTACATGGTTATGATACACGCGCCGGCGGCTTCTTTTGAAATCTAAAACAATCGTTGCCGCCACGCCGAAATCATAACATTTGACACTATTTGATTGCCGCCATAGGGTGTAGGTATACTCATGCAAAATAATTTCGAATTTTTTTACACGCTTTATATTATTGTTTGATTTGCGGCGGCATCCTTATCATAGAGCCGGCACGTGGCGAGGCGGCGCGGTAGAAAGCAAGGATCATAAATGTTTATTAAGAAACAGTTACTTCCATGGAAAACGACATATAGGTCAGTTGATTTTTCGAATTTCTTATCAAATCTTCAGTTATTTATTAATCTGCTTGATCTTTACTATGGCTATATTCATTCAAGCTCACAATGTTCCAATTCTAATACGTTTTTCTAGGATTTAAAGTAAACTTTAATAAATAGTAATAGACTAATAGGTAATTGCAAGACTTGCAAGACTCTTGCTGCAAGACCAAGACCAAGACCAAGACTGGGAGCGCAAGACCAAGACCAAGACCAAGACCAGGTGTATTGGCACAAGACCAAGACCAAGACTGGCTAAGTCTCGTCTTGTTCTTGCGTTTGGGCAACACTAATAAGTATCCCGAAATAAAAATGTTCGGTCTCTCAGAGTCTCTGAAAGCGAGACTCTAGTCTTCGTCTATCATAGTCTCTCTGGTGTCGCTGAGAGAGACTGTCAAGAGACTGTTAAAAATACTGTTTAGCGTCTCTGAACGAGAGACTCGAGTCGCTCGTAGAGAGATCCTCATTTCGTATCCAGTGTCTGAACGAGAGATTCGAATCTCAATAAGTGGTGTCTCGATAAACATGGTTAAAATTTTCTTAGTTCAACATCTTTCAGAGATTCCAGTCTTTCTACGGGAGACTCAAGTCTCTTAATTTTTCGATTTTATTCATTCAGTCTCCCTCCGAGAAACTGGAATCTCTGGATTATCAATTTTATCGTTCGAGTCCCTCATACAGAGACTGTGAGAGATCCATAAAAACACCTGAGCAATAACTGAGAGATTGTGAAAAACTGTGAGAGACGCTCTCTGAGAGACTGGAGAGAGACTGAAAATTTTTGTCTAGGGTAGGGTTGCCATATTTGTTAAATCAGAATCTATTAGGTACTAGATTTTCCAAAAACAGTAAATAAATAAATATTGGTGACATAATTACCGTATAGATCAATAAGCAAAGCAAAGACCTCTCAGCTAGTGCTAGGCAAAAATATCGATATATCAATAGTTATCGATAATTGTCGATATATCGATAACAATAATAGCAATTGACAACTATTGATATATTAGTAACTATCGATAGTTGTAGGCGTATCGATATATTCGATAATTATCGATATTTTTTTGTTATCGATAACTAAAAACGTTATCGCCCAAGACTACTCACAACCCTCTTTGGTATTTATCTAAAACTTGAATAGCCCCTATAGGTATAAATATTCTGTTACATTTCAAAACACTTTAAATTCCATATCCAAATTTAAAATGTTACATTTTTCAAAAAAAAAAAAAAGAGAGACGAATACGTGCCACATGTCGTTGATAAAAACGTATTAAACGAGTTGAGTCGACATTGCCTTTTCCGAATGTTTACTTTGCTATAACTTCTGAATAAAAAGAAGCAGAGTATTTCGTCCGGCCCTTTTGAATGACGACAATGCCTAAAAGTCTTTGGCGATTCTGCCTTTCTTTGTTATATTCGCGAAGAGTACGTTGTGTTCCATGAGATCCGGCACCCATTTTATTCGCTGTGAAACATCTTCTACTTTTGTTTCCTTCTTTTTTTCCTTTACAAAGGTAGTAACAAATTGTATCATTAGACTAAACAATACATTGTTATGTTTATGTTTTTTGAAGTATGGCACTTTTACGTTCTTAAATAACGGCGTGCCAAGAAACGTGAAGATAACTAATGATATTGCTCTAATGCTTTAAGAAGATTTCCTTTTGGAGATGCGTGTCATGGAAAAATAAGTAGGTACAACTGTCTCTTTTATCAGTACCAAAAAAAATTATTTAATATGGCATAAGACGGTTTTTAAATGATGATTGTCGTTACTAAAAGTTTTTAAAGAATTTATATCTTAATTGAGCTAACCAATGTTAGGACAGTGTGCTATTCTACTGTTTATAGAACTTCCGATGACGGATACAGACTGTTTAGAGTGCCATGAACCTTCGGGTGCGTTATTTTAATATTGATTCTATGTGCCTCTCTATACAGACCGAGCGGCATGGCCTAGAGGTTTACATCATGGCTTAGCATTTAGGAGGACGCAGGTTCGATTCCGGGTGGGTCCGTCTGCCTTGGTCGTCCAAGTTTTTCTGTGATTTCCTTGGATCACCTAGGCAAAAGCTGGGGCAGTAATATTCCGTAGGTAAAATTTCATTCTCTTCTGTCTTCATTTCATCCGTTACAACCCAATGTCAAGGTTCATCTCATTCTAAATTACCTCTACTTAATCGAAACTGTTCGAAAAAGTGGAAGTTTATGAAATTGTAAAATGTTCAGAAAGTGGTTAATCCCTGTGAGCCATTAAAGTGGTTAATATTTATGTAAGCTTACCTCCAGGTCTTTAGCATCAGTGCACCGTACGTCAGAGAAAATCCAATTTCTCGAAGCCAAATCCTTATTGTGCACGTGTAAATGTTTGGTCTTGGATACATCACAACTGTCTGCAACAGAAATTACAATTTGCACTACCTAACTGAACTATAGTTCGCCAATTTCACAAATCTTTGTTTTGCTATTAAACACAAGACCAATTACTTTAAGTTGCTGCAACACAAATTGTGACTAGCACTATTATCAAAGCATTCACTATCAAAAGCAGAAGTTTCGTTAAATATCTATGAATAAAACTAAGCCAAAATCGCTTCGAGCTGATGCCTAGTACGCTTCCACCGTAAATATCGTGTAACAAGCAATTAAAATTATAACATCAAACACTCTTTGATTTCCTGCTTAATTATTTGTTTTAAAACTAATTTCTGCAAGTAAAGAGAATTTCTGGTATTAAAAAAAGAGAACACTGACATACATACGATTGACGAACTCAAACTTTCGGAAATGAGTTTGACACTGTAAGAAGTGTAACACGTTTTTACAATTCTCTGCCTTACCCTCCGGTTTTGCATTAGAGTGTAGGGCATCAGCATTAGTAGCTGATGGGAACAGAACATGCAAAAATTTATCGTTTTGCTGTGTGTTTTAAGTGTAGTCAAGTACAATGCTACTACATATATAATAATAGATACTTTGTTGAAAAGATTAGGGGGTACACAAGCAAGATTATATATTTAAGAATCGGTTGTTGTTATATTGCACTGCATAGCGCCATTTATTCTTTCATATTATAGCCGGCATTTTACGAGCAATAAAATGGTTATGTTTAGGTTGGATACCTGTAATCACGGTTATTACTTCCACTTGTTTATGTTTCAAGTTTTTATTGTGATTGCCAAATTAATCCGTTTAGCTTTCACCTTTTATTGGACACAGACAGAATCTGTATTGCGTTTTCATCCAGCCAATCTCGTCATATTATTTATAACAATATCGCGATTTATCTTCGAATCTAGGCAACATTTGTACGACGAGACAAAGTATACAATTTTATATATACCTACATAACAAAACAACAATCGCTATAGATATTTTTATCAACTATACCAACTGGGAAAGAAATGCTTTTGTTTTGTAGAGAGATATATACCTACATTTATACTATGCTCTCTTTTGGTTGAATTTTAACTAGACATAAAGCCTTTCTCAATCGGTATATCATTCTCTTACCGTACAATAAATGAAAAATGCGCCCAGTGTTATCACCCTTAGAAGAACTGGACTAGCAGCTCTGACAACCTGGAACAAGTAGAAATAATTGTTGGTTATTTTACCCTATTATATGGTTCAAATATAGAATAAGTTAGGGTTAATCGTCGCGGTTAATTTAAAAATTCGAAAAAGGTTGTTAAAGGTGTATGTTTGGAGCGCGGCGTTGTACGGGTGCCAAACATGGACAGTGGGCGCGGCGGAAAAGAAAAGGTTAGAGGCGTTCGAAATGTGGTGTTACAGGCTAATGATGAGGATACCTTGGATAGAGAGGGTTAGAAATGATGAGGCATTAGAAAGAATAGGAGAACAGAGAACTCTAGGGAAGTCAATAAGAAATAGGCAAGATAGATTCGTAAAATACCTTCTCAAAGACAAACACTTTTCAAAATATAAATTCTGAAATGCATTTCGCAACCTTTGCTTTTGCTGTTTGTTTGAATTAGACAGTAAGGTAATATATACTTTGTTGAAATGTGATTTGCTCGCTTTCTAGTTATTAATGAGCTTGTAGATTCCAATTACACTGGATTGGATTATATTTCGAAATTGAACAGCGTCTATTATTTATCAACGGTATTAATTCGTTTGTGGTGAATTTAAAATGACGTTTGTTTTGATAGGCATAAATGTTAAATGTTCAACTGATCATTTTTTCATTAATGATTTATAAAACACAAATGAGATTTTGGTAAAACTGCATTTATATTAATGTTATGATTGGTTATCAGCCAGAGTTTCATGTTATTACAAAAAATTTGCATTAAACATTAAAAAATACCGTTCCAAAAACCCTAGACAAAAATTTTCAGTCTCTCCCCAGCCTCTCAGAATCTTTCAGAGTCTTTCAGCGTCTCTGAGAGCGTCTCTCACAGTCTCTCAGTGATTGCCTAGGTGTTTTTATGGGTCTCTCACAGTTTCTGTATGAGAGACTCGAACGATAAAATTGATAATTCAGAGATTCGAGTCTCCCACAGAGAGACTGAATAAATAAAGGTGAAAAATGAGAAACTCGAGTCTCTTGTAGANATTAAAAACACGCTCACCTTCAACGAAATTTCCTTTCCGAGGCTTTGTGTTAGCCCAATCACATATTGTGTCAATACTTATCATTTTATCGTAATTTAAAAACTTGGAAATTGCACGGTACACTACAAGAATTACGATAAATTTTCCCTAATCGGCGCCATGTTTTTAGGCTCCTCCCATTTGACGGATCCCAATAGTACTTACCTACCTAAGTAGGGATATTTTTGTTCGAAAAATATAAAAAAGCAACTTAATTAAAAAGAAGTCCGTAGAAAGCGTCCCTCGTTGTTTGCAATAGCGACGTTCCGTGTGAAAAGTACAAATTTAATCTAGAGTGAATTTTCTTTACCATGAAGGCAATCTGTTTTTCTAATAGATCAATTCTGTTTATCTGCGGACTTCGAACACAGCTTCTATTCGAACGAAAACAGATTAGGGAGGTGCTTTTGAAAAGGGAAAGGGTGGATAGGAGATCGAATTCCACTGACATAAATCAGGGTTTATCGTGCAGATTCAGTTAAGTGATATGAGCCTGTCTGTTGCCTTATGGATACTAAACATAACTATATATAGCTAAATAGATAAATATTCAACTTAAAATAAAGAATAGTCTTTACTACCTGTACTGTACTATCAACACGAAAAATCTAAATAAGCCTTTTATTTCTGGAAACGTAGGGTTAAACAGGCTAAATCAGTCCACATTTTAATTTAGAATAACGATTTTAAGCTGCCCTATTTACGCTGTGAAGGTAACAAACTAAACCATTTGTTTTATTTTTATTTTTATTTATTTATATACAATGCTGTTTCGTCAAACTTATATTACTTTTTATTATTTTATATAAAAACAGAACTATAGATGTATTATTCTGTATTAATTCAGTAATTTCAAGGCACTTCGAGGGTTGTTTTTCTAGAACAGACCATTAAAACTAGTATGGCACCAACAGTGAACTGAAAGGGGTTGAAGAGTGCAAATATTCTGGAAAATATTTGTGGGACGGAATCATATTTAGCGGAGAGTTATGTATCAAAAGGATTAGCATAAAATGCAAATGTGCTCTAAGCTAAATTCAAAACTGAGAGGGTAGATCATGTGTTACAACGTGCGACAGGTACCTAGGTTTTTAATTAGGAAAAATGAAAATGCGGGATGACAGAGTGACATCTAGTAAAAAATGCTGTCTGGTATGGTATATATATATATATACACATCGGTATTTGTAATATGCTTAATATTCGACTCCGAGGATTGCGTAGGTACTTCGCCTCAAGCGAGAGGATTGTCCAGGAGACAAGAGCCGGACGTACGCTAACCGTATTGGGTTTTCACACGACGCAAACTATAGTTGCGACGTTCAAAATTGGCCAAGTCCGCAATAAAACTGTCGCATTTACTTTCTTCTTTCAACTTACTAACTAGACTAGAGCGGTGGCTGACACTAAACGCCTACTTTTACGCACGACAGACGTTGCAGGGAATAACGTAAACATAGAAAAGAGATGTCAAGTGGGAATTGCAGCGTACACTAGTAAAGAAAATGGAATAACATTACACCAATTAATTTGTAACAGAAAGAGATGCAGACAGGCAGGATTTGAGTATGTTGCCGGCATCGGACACTAAAGAAAGTTCAACATTCTCAGGATTTTTTTTGTGTATTTAAGTAATCTCTAACCGCTACACCGTTTACTATTATTCAGTTACCTCTTTTCTCTTTGTCATGAAGCATTTCCTAACTTAACAAGGGCGTGTTCAAAACGTATTAAATGACTACAGTTCCAAGTGGAAAAAAGAAAGAAGATACGTCCATCCTCACAGATAATTTATTGTGGACTTTACCAATTTTGATCGTCTTAACTATACCACACATTTTTAATTCGTTTGTATACACCAGTGGTTAGATAAAAACTGAATATATTTTAAGTATATGCAATATTCAAAGGGCGGCATCATATTTTGAATAATACGACGTGAAAATTCGTAAAAAATTGTAAAATCTATGTTTTGCCTTGCCTGTATATCATGGTGTACTTTGGTGTGTATGTTTTAACGTTAACTGCTACTAAAATACTTAATTAGTGTAACAAACCTGCTACCAATTCTCCATGTTTCAGGTAATTTATTTACCTAGTATGTGCATAGGTATTGTATATTTTAGCGGCTGAAATCCATTACATTTAACGTAAGAGGGGAAGGTTTAATTAATTGTATGATGAGTTGTTTATGATCACGGGAAAATTTTAATATTTACGTTTGTGTCGCGTAAAATGTGCAGGTTTAAAAAGCGATCTGACTACTGAAATAAGAATTAACCGTAATGATAGTCAAATTCTTCAGACTAAACCCGCAATTAAGCTCGTGCCTTTGACAAGAAGTTACAGTTAATATCGAGCTTCCTTTCGAATGAAACCGAAACCGAAACTTCCTTATAAGGATCACGTTTTGAGAGAAAAATAAAGAAAACGTTATTATAATCAGTCAGTTTTATTTTTTTATCTTCAAATCACATAGCTCTGCAGTCTTTGACATTTTCACTTATTGATAATCAAATCAAAATCAACATAACAACCCCTCATTTAAGGAAATACTTTAATTGCGCCTTAAAAATACTTAAAATAGGTGTATACTTCGCTTGGATGGAATTTAACGCGCCGAACATGACCGAGCAGAGCGCGAAAACCCCGAACTCAGTTTCGGTTTCGGTCGTAGTTTCGGCAGGTTTGCCGCCGAAACCGAAACTAAACCGAAACTCGTTTTTTTGCCGAAACTCGACCGAAACCGAAACCGAAACTGAAACCGAATTTTCGGTCGGACACTACTTGGCTTTAATAAACGAAATTTAAAGAATGAACACAAAAGTTGCTTATGCTTGGACATAACGATGGACTTTGGCGAATGTGTATGTTATAACTTATGACCAAATGACAAAGCAGTGAAACAGTTCAGAACGATAATATCTTTGTATGTAGTAGGATGATATCTGTATCTTTCGATATGTAGGTGGGTTTTAAGCCACAAGAGTGGCGTAGATTTGAATATTGGATACGTTATATTGTAACTCGATGTTAGAGATAGTGTATTGATAAACCAATTCGGCCTGATTGCATATAGATTCTGCAGCACTGACGCTGAATGCATAGACTTCGAAATTAATTACATATTAGATTCTGCAACCGATACACAATGTGTTTTCACCCTTCACCGATCTGTAAGGCCCGCATGTGACAACCCTCGTGTGGGTAAATAGATTAGAACGGTGGACGTCGATTTGCATTACTCCAGTTCCTGGTCTAAACCATACGAACTAATTATTAAAATAAAAGAAAGTCAATAAAGGTCGTTCTGACGTTTGCTTTTCTGTCTCCTTGTTACGCCGTTAATGCTTAACAAGACTAATTCGGAAAGTTTTACGTCTGTGTGAGGAAGTTAGTTATTAATTAAAATTAATGCCATTTTCTGAAAACTTCCAGTCTCCTATGTGTATTCTAAACTAACTTACCTTGAAAAAAAAAAACGCTTCCTATAGAATTTTGTTGAATAGATAGCAATAGCAAGGAAAGGAAGAAGTGGCCGACTTGTAAATGAAAATCCTTAATTACCGAAAACAAAAATGTAGAAAAAGCGTTGCAATGCTAGAATATTTCGTATGGAAAGTTATACAGTCATGCACTTACATGGAAATATTCAAGAAGAGAGAAAGTAAAAATTCATTGTAAATTGCCATCGAAATAAAGCGGCTCTCGTTGAATTCTGATGGTGCCTTTCTTACCACAATGCATAACCGTATTCCCCATACCAAGAAGGCAACCTCAACTAAAACAATTCAACAGTTTTTGATTTTAGTATTTCAACTACGTGTATGTATCATGTATTTTATTGGAACCAAGTTTCTTATGTACATTATGACAGCAGGGAACCGTCCAGAAAAAAATCAGTGTTACCAAATAAATTGCCTAGTTTTTCACTCAAATTACCTTACATTTTCTTATTGCGAAACAAATTTTTAAACAAAAAAATAATAATTTGGCGTAAAAAGGTACATAACCTTTAAACAACAAGAATTCATTTGACACAAAAATTAAATAAGGATCCCCTATTATCTAAGCTGACTCTAAATTTCCTACGTCTGGAGAAATTTCTTTAGGCTAGACAACGCAAGCCAAAAATCGAACGTGTCAGTGGACATCTCTCTCTTTCATACTTGCTTCTTGCAGAGAGACTGTTACTTAACGAGGTGGAATCTATTAGTTTGACATCTGGGGAATATATCCAGTAGGAGTAATTTAAAAATGCTTTGGAAGTTGACCTATTAGTAGCGTAAGAAACTTCGTTCCTACCGGGTGTTCCACGAAAACATACAGCTCTTTTAAATTTCACGTTGCTAGTTTATTTCTATTCTACTATACGTCAACGGAGTTTATTTGGACAATTTTCTTAAACAAGTTTTCAACAGTTTATGATATTTTTACGTGGTTTGGCTCATTTCAGAAATTATATGTTTCTGTACTTTCTACATTTTATGTTTGTTCTTTTAGTGTGACTTTCTTGTCTGGAAATCAAATGAGTTGTATTGGTCCCGACGGAATCAAAAGAAAGTTTCGAGATAATAAAATTTACTTTAACTTTTTAAAAACCTTTTGGAGAAAGTATTCAACTTGTATCGAATTTTCCGGGGGTTTTTTAATAAAATTGAAAAGAATCTTCTGAACCGAGTTTCATCTTTTTACAGTTGCCAATATGTTTTTTATCAGATGAAAGAAAAAGATTGAAGGTTTTTTATTTTATTTTGAAGTTACAAACGTAATTTATCATTCAGGGGAAATACAAGTCCATTTGATTTGTACTGAAAGTTGGCAGGACGAGATTAAAAATGTATGAAATGAGAAATTTATTAAGTTAATTTACCCACTTACTCCTAGTATCTTTTCTCGAATTCAGGACGAACTTAAATATAACTATGACTGTATATTATCAGTTGTTTTATGATTAGTGTTAATATAGGTACTCATATTTAACTTACGTGCTGTGAAAGAGTGATCCCACCAGTCGGTTCGGCATAGATAAGCTTTCAAATTGTCAGCAGTCCGTCGTACGACAACTACGGGAGGTGCCACAAGAGATCTGATAACAAGGAACACGCTAAAAATAGCAACTATCACTCCGAGCCTTTTTAACAGATTTGTGTCTGTTATTTTAACTGCTTTAGCCGATCGTACTCGGAAGATTACGGATATTCTGAAACAAAGAATTAAAATAAAAAAAGAATATACAGAAAAGCTTTGCAAGGATTTAAAGCTCACACAGTTGCAATAAAGAGTAATGTAATAGGACAAGCAGGTAAGACCGGGCATGTGTTAATATACGTGTGATTAAAGTGGTAGTTTCTGGGAAATTAACTAACAGATAAAAATAAAAATACGTTTCGTGACTGTGGTTGCTCGCTGTGCGACATTAGGCATACATGACGTGTCTTCACAATTTACTCCACTTCTGTTGCAGTTAATACGAGACAACCTCTGCCACATACGAATCTGGGGTTTTAATGATGACGGAAATGCGGAAGTGTTTTGCTCACTTTGCAATATTTATTCAGTACGCTATGTTTTATACCGAATTTAATGTTTGTTTAGATCGTTGTAAACGGCAACGTGAATTTCTGTATTTAAAAGTACCTTTTACTAAAGGACCTGTTACGTAAGCAGAGTTTTAGTAATTTATGTCAGCAAAAGTAAGCAAAGCTTTTACCCCCCCCCCTCCCATGCTTAGATAAGCATTGATATATATTTTCAAGAATAGATAAGTATTAATGTTGCCCAAATTCAGTCTTGGTCTTGCAGTCTTGGTCTTGTTCTTGCGTTTTTGCAAGACCAAGACCAAGAACAAGACCGCGTATTTTTAGCAAGACCAAGACCAAGACTGACCGTGCAAGACTTGAGCAAGAACAAGACATAGCCTGCAAGACTCTTGCGTCTTGCAGCTAGGACTTAGCGCTATTTCACTGAGTAGTTAGGTGTAACAGTTCGGTGTATAGGTAGGTACGCTTAGGAATTCTATGAGACGCAAAAAACTGTATCAAAGAATATGAAAAACTGGACCTATGCGCATTACGACTAATACCATAAACATAGCGAATAAAAAAATTATTAAAATCAAACTGAGT
>NW_020438872.1:1102598-1132870 GCF_000699045.2 Agrilus planipennis | reverse complement strand
ACCATGTCTATCGAGACACCACTTATTGAGAGATTCGAGTCTCTCGTTCAGAGATTCGAGTCTCTCGTAGAAAGACTGGGATCTGTGTTTTAACCATGTCTATCGAGACACCACTTATTGAGAGATTCGAGTCTCTCGTTCAGAGATTCGAGTCTCTCGTTCAGAGATTCGAGTCTCTCGTTCAGAGACTAGATACGAAATGAGGATCTCTCTACGAGCGACCCGAGTCTCTCGTTCGGAGACGCTAAACAGTATTTTTAACAGTCTCTCTCAGCGACACCAGAGAGACTCGTTGAGAGACGGAGACTCGAGTCTCGTTTTCAGAGAGACTCTGAGAGACCGAACATTTTTATTTCGAGAAATGAGATTTGACAATGGAACATTAAGAGAAAATGAATTCTGATTTTAAAGTTGGTTTGCAGTTCTATTTTTAATTGTGATTTACGCAGTTTTTAGATGTTCGTCGAAGGAAAAGCTTTCACTTTTTAGCTTCTTTTTTCCATTTTCTCTTTCGTTTCTGTTGTGGTTAGGAAGTGAAGCGATTTGGGCTAAGCATGAACGGTCTTTGCCTACTACTATAGTAACTGACTTGATTGTTAGCGGAAGTCCAATTTCCGGTCGAGGACATTTGGTAGTATTCGCATCGTCACGATGGGGTTGGTTTCCGCGCTGGCAGCGTCATCATGCTCTGCAACGATACTTTTGATAAAGTGACGTCCCCATCTGCTTTAGACGACATTTCGACGGTCAGTTGTCGCTGCATGATGTTTTCAAGACTTGCTGAGTTCTCACAGTTCGTCGATGAAATAAAGTTTAATCGAACTGAAATTCTATGATTGAAACCGATTTTATAACGCTCCATCTGATGGGTCTCGCATCAAAATTATTTGTGCTTGCATCCGCAAAAGGAAACGTAACGATTTTTAAAAAGATCTCCTGGCCCTTTTCAAAGTCTAAACTAATACACACGGGACGTCAAGAATTTACCGTTTCTTCTAAAGTGGAATTACCGAAAAGCATCAAGTCGTTTCCTCCAGAGGTTGTAGCTTTATTATTTTAGACAGATGTTTTGAGATATTTTGCCCTTTTGTGAGTATTTTGTAGAAAGATTCTCGCAGGAAAAGTGCTTACAAGTAGTTCGTATTAAAAGGGATAAAAAAGTTATTTTATATTTGGTTCTACAACTTTATGTACTCACTGTGGTGCCATCTGTTCGTCTCATATTACAATTTTATTGTGCTTTCAAATTTAACGATAAATGTCTCTTTGATTTTATTACACAGTCATAAATAATTTCGTTTAGGTGGAATAAGATCAAAAAACTTTTATCTTCTTCGCCCTCGGGCAAATTATACGTTTGCCAGCGTTCGGTTTGGTGGGTCAGCAAAGGGCATCAAGATGCATTTAATGAACCTTTACTGCGAGAAAAGAGGTCAATATGTTGGGAGTTCAATGTCAAAAAGTACGAAACATAACCGCATAAAATTAATTTTAATATTTCGTGAAGAGAGATAAATATTCGTATTCAGTTTTGAGTGAGATTATTTTTTCTCGAAATAAAAAGTGTACTTTTGCCAAATTGAGGGCTCACTGTCTGCAATAAGAACTATATGATGGAAATTCAGCAGAATTTATGAGAGGTATTTATTAAATTCTTTGCTGATGAAAGCAGTATTAGTTTCGATACTCAAATAAAATTCGTGTCGGCATTTTCATTTTGTCCAAATGATGATTTTTGATGCATCATATAACTTGTTGTAAAGACTGTTTAGTTACGTATGTATGTCAAATAGGCCGTAGCGTCCGTTTGGCACGTGTTAATTGATTCATATTGAAACAATTAAGCCAATTACAATAAAATTAATGAGCTGTTTAATGTAGTTTGAATTTCAATAGTTCACTTTGCTGTCTATATTGCGGCTGTACTCAACCATTAATCAACGTCATATTCAGCTACCACAGAACCTTAAACGTTCTCCTTAAGATTATCCTGACCTTAACATAGGTATAATTAATGAACAATAGCTTACTATGAAGTAAACTCTCTCTGGTGGCTGATAATACAGATAAATATTTCACTGCATTATATTTATAGATGGGCACATTCATATAAAGAATTTTATATTGAAATCTGACAACAATCGACATTCTCCAACTTTCTACGTTATAAGTCTGTTCGAGTAGCCGCATGATTTATAATTTATTGTCAGAACTTCTCTTGTTGCGTATCGAAATCAAGTTCAATAAATGCACGTAACAGTGACAGTTTGTGCTTTCAAAAATAGGTGAAAAATTGCAATATCAGAAAGTACGAAAATTGCACTACATCTTCGAATATCTCTCCGAATGCGTGTCAGGGAATGTGACGAACAATATGAACATTTCACGCTCGGAAAAAGCAAAACCGAAATTGGAAATACGAACAATTAACGAAGAGCATGGAGGTGCAGTAGACTGGTCGATCCAGCGTGATGTCTTCCCTTTCCGGGGATGGGTGCGGCGCATTATCCTGCTGCTACTGCCTACTTCTTCATCGATGAGAGTCTCTTCACTTACTTCACCTGAATAACCGGCTTTTGGCATGTAATGAATACCCAGATAAATTGAGAACACATTTATCTAATGCTATTATACATTAATTCTTTCATAAAAATCAAAATCGGCGGTGAAGATTTTGTAGGAAGTATTTTCAAGGAGTTGCACGAACAGTGAATGTGAGAAATCTCATATAGCAGATAAATAGTCTTTTCAACTCTATAATAAAGTAGACATTAAAACCCATATCGCAGCTTTCCCGCTATTCCAAAGAACTGTTCGAGGATCACTACTTTAAAATTATTACATTCGACATCAAATATGTTTCATATCTTTTAAGAAAATATAACACAACGTAAATTGCTTTGAAATGTACACTCTGAATATTGTTGCAAATATTTTCAAATAAATCCTGTGCTAGAATTATTTGCCCTGTTGTTACTCTTCTGTAGTTTGACGAGCATGCGTACTGTAGTCACGAGTAGAATTAACCTGTCTGCGCATGCTTGCCTTATTAAAGTATGATAGCAACAGGGGAATTTTACGCAGTGTTCTCTCTCTTGAAAGGGGAAGGCGCGATCTATTGCTATATCTCTATGGGTACTTATTTGGTTCAGGAAATTTTGATCTGTAAAATATTGAGTAATTTTTCTTCCTTTTTATTGATATTGCGAGATACCTATTATACGAAAAATTCTTTCAATAAGATCTCTTCTAATTTATTATCGAAATAGCCCTGTTACAGTGAACAGAAAATTACCTAAATAATTCAAAGATATGACATGTTCCTTTATATGACTAAAAATATTTTGCCAATATTTTCAAATTGGAAAGGTTGAATCAAATTGCGTGTCTTCACGGGATATCTTAGAAATTGTGTGACAAAAAATTTGCTGCTTTTATATGTCTGAGGGTTATAACGTTGCCTTTTTAAGAACGTATTGCTTTCTTCATCTTATCAAAATACACAAAACTGAATGTCCAATTTCTTCATGAAAGTAATCCCGATAAGGGTTGCACAATTTCATTATGAATTTCTTTTATGTAGTTATCTAGAAAAAGTTGTTTCACTAATTTCATTCGTTGAGTTTTTAAAATGCTTACACTATCAGGTACATTAATTAATGCGCAAATACAAAAACACATTTTGATTTAAGTAGCTGCTGAACTGGCGTTAACCTATAAAAACTTCCTTCGTAAGTTAAAAAAGATTTATTATCCCAGGGCAATTTTCAACGAGTTGATTTCTTATGAAGACGCTAATTCTATGCACTTACGAGTACAGTTTGTTCAGTGCTTCTACTTTTACGACTGGAACTCTCCTTTAATTTTGTAGATGAAAAATACATAGTGTCTTACATTTAACAGCTACAGTAACCCGCGTTATGTTGACTTTAAGAACACCTTTTTTGTATAAAAACCAATAAAACTTAACTAATATTGAAACTAAATTTGATATTACCGCAAGAAACTACTTGAAAGAGTTTATTTTAACAGTTGTGTTGTAATTTTAGCCGAATTGCTGAATGTAAAGGTACTTATAGGTTTAAATATTATTTTAGAATAAATTTTCTGTTGTACTGGGCAAAGATAAATGCTACCTACCCTTTTTAATCTCCCGTAGATTTTCCAGGTTCGTTCGAAGAAGGCATTCTAAAATATGTATGTGTCTAGCGAGATTTAAATCAGTACGAAATGAGACAATATAATGCTCTTACTAGAATAGTACGTTTCTAATGCTTGTGTGAGATTTATGGAACATTTTACATAGTTTTCAGAAAATTGAATTTAAAATTAATCCAGGAGCTTTTCTGATGGGTATTGTTCACGGAACATACCTATATATGTTTATTTATCTCCTCATAGTACCTACCATTACGTAGGGGGTGTGAACAGTATACACAAAAAGTACCCCAGTTAACGAGCCGTTAATGATTAAGAACAGTTACCGCGTTATCTTATTGGCATTCGGCGAAACACACGTACCTATTGGCGACCTTCGCAAAAAGCTGATACGTAGACAAGTCAGTTGTACGTAACGATTAGTTATAATCTGCACTCGTTAGCGTTTGATTGAAAACGTATTATTACAAGATGCAAAAATAAGTTGAATGTGGAAATATTAAGCAACATATGCAGCAGTTGGAGTTTTTGGTAACGTTACTACCCTCATGTTTATGTATATCACAGGTGGAATAAAACAATTGCAGTATATCGGTCTATATACTCGTATATTGGTGTAGATATTCATTCCAACGTTTCGACATTAACAGTGTGAAGTGCTGTATCTTTGGTTTAAAGGTAAAATTTTATGTTGTTTGATGCGACTGAATTTACTTTAGTCAAAACGTTTGCAACGAGAGAGATGCTTTTTAGTATGTATCATTGAATTTTATGGCGCTTGGATGTGTTTTATAATGCATGCACTTTCTTTTGTGGACTGGTGCAACCAGTCAACAGCTTTTTTGTGGTAGAAACTTACAGCTGAAGAAGTTTAGTACCTTTCTGCTTGGAAATTGCTTCACTTGATTTTCTCTCGTGCAACGTAGTTGTAAACCGCAACGAGCGAACCCATGATTAAAAAATTGGAGTGATGTGTATCGTGGCACTTGGATTTTTGTAAAATTGACGAAATTGTATAGGACTACCAATATTACTTTAGACTTTATTAAAAACTTGAGAGTTTTAATAAAGAGTGGGATCATTTTCGTTTTAATAAAAGTTGAGGAAATTTATTTGACATGCAATAAACACAAATTGAAATTCTAGACTCCCTATGGACTTTTGAACGAGTTTTTCTAAATTATCCTCTTCATGGATATTATTTGTATGTTTTCATGGCAATGAAACTTATTTTTAGTTTAATTTAAACTTGTTTCATATATATGTAGCTTGGAGTTTTGCTGAAAGGTTTGCTAAAGTCTCTCAAAAGACATTGTCACCTACTTTCAACCCTTTAAAAATAAAAGCAATGGATTTGTAAGTGTTCAGCTGTTCAACGATTACGATTTCGTGTACTAGATCTTGTTAGCTTAAACTTGAACCGGTGCTTTTAAATAATAGATTCTACGTTTTGTTGGGACTTCTTTTACTAGAAAAAAAAAACACAAAATATCGCAATCTGGATGTTCCTTTTCCGTGTCTAGTATTTACTCTATTTACTTTCGTTTGTACGGATGCGAAACATGGACGGTGGGCGGGGCGGAAAAGAAAAGGTTAAAAGTGTTCGAAATGTCTGGTGGTGTTGTGAATGATGAGGATACCGTGGATAGAGAAGGTTAGAAACGAAGAGGTATTAGAAAGAATAGGAGAACAGAGGACTCTATGGAAGTCAATAAGAAATAGGCGAGATAGGACACCTTTTCAGACATGAAGGACTAGGCAGGCAAGAAACAGGAGTAAAGAGGAGTGGAGGTAGAGCTAGATTAGATTACTGTTCGCAAATAGTTAAAGATACCACGAAATTAGCGATTTTTAGCTAGTTAGTTGGGGTTTTTTCGATTAAATATTAATTTAATGGTCAGTTAGTTCTATAATACAATATTGTACTATTAGAGGAGATAGCTACAACAATTGCATTACAAAGCAAAAACGTCTTTTTACCCTTTAAATTTCATGATTAGTTATTATTGTATTGTTTTAAGAAGTTCTTGTTCTATGTTTTACACTTTGTAAACTGTTACCAATTGCTAGAAATAATTTTAATGATACCCAGTATTTTTTTTATTGCACACCGTTTATTATACCGTTTCATGTCACATTTACGAACGTTGTATAGGTTACGAAGCTTTTTAAAATCATTGGACCAGTTGTAAATTATCTGTGAAAATTTATTGCTATTGAGAGTAGTTCGCAACATTACCTTTGTATTTTCCACAGAACAATAGAGACAATAAAAATCAGTCTACTGTGAGTACAACATAAATACATTTGAAATACTTACTTACAAACATGAAGAATAATATAAGGTGGAAGATCTATTTAAACTTTCTCTGGTTTAGTTTGATTTCGTCTGTGCTTTTTAAATTTACTTTGAGNATCAGGTTAAAACTGTGGTGCTTTCTACTATCTAATAACTAATTCCTTTAAACGAGTCATTTAGCGCCTTTACCAAAAAACGCCCGAATCCGAGTACCAGAAAGATGTTTTTCCTGCAATCTAATGTTTCTTATGTATGTTAAATATTCAATTTAGGAAGGAAGAATAATATAAGGTGGAAGATCTATTTAAACTTTCTCTGGTTTAGTTTGATTTCGTCTGTGCTTTTTAAATTTACTTTGAGCGCACATATGAAAAATAATGCAACAAATTTTCTAGTAACTTATTTATTTATTTATTACATAACTAATTTATTTTGCACTATCTTGGCATTTAAACTACTGCTTATTTGTCTGACATCGAATTATGATAGTTTGTCACTTATCGACTGGTTATATTCGGCTTGCTTTATATTGTAATCGAACTATCTTGATATTTCTTCAGTTTTCTCGAACTTTATCGAATTTCTTTTGTTACGCGATGGTATATGTGTCATCTAGAGTATGGTTTATGACCCTGGAAAGTGATTCGCCGATATTGCGCCGGCTTTATCGATTGGAATCGTTACAAATAACATCCGCCGAGTCCCAGATAATCAACTTCTTACTTTACTTATACGTTTCAAGAGAAAAGAGAAAATGGTCTAAATTAATACAGGAACAATCCTAATAGACATTTACATAATTAATTTAAAGGTACCGGAAGTTGAAGAGTGAAGCGTATTTAAAGCGCTCACAAGATTTAAGAGAATTAGCAAAATTTCGTAATTGTAACAGGTAGATATGTGACAGATGATGTTTAAGTCCCAGATGTGACCAACGATCCACATATTAAAGCTACATTACCGTTTCTAAATTCTTATCAAAAGTAATGCATTACTATTTTTCAGTTTTGTTTTCTTTCATAACCTTAACATAATTAGATTTTTATTTGTTTTGCGTCTGGAGCTTTAGCTGCCAAAAAGATAATCAATTTTGTAAATTAACCATTATACTAACGTAGAAATGAGTTTCCCACTGGAAAAGTAATTTTCTGTACTTATGTGCTTGCTACTTGGATTTAAGTAGATTCTTTCTACATTAACTTGATTTTAAACACCTTACGAAATTTTTCTGCCACAAAATTTGTTTTAATGTCGGCATAGCACGCTGTGCTGTCTGTTTTTATCTTCTACTTCTACCCCTCTATTAAGTCGTGTAATGTTAAGTTGGGATTAACTTTTTTAATTGAGAATGACGATGAAGGATGAAAAAATTGAGAAGACATCGCAGCTTTAATAAATCTTCAAAAATTAAATTTATTTAACTTGTCGGCCAACTTAATGAATAATGAATACAATTATCCGATAGTTCTAAATTATTGCAAGTAGTGTAACTTCTGCAATTCGTATTTAATTTAAAGTCGACGTTCTAACTTTTAACCCTTTGCAATTGGCCGTTTAAAACTTTTAAAAATTGAGACATATTTTAAATTGTAATTTTCGTTGTCATCAGAATGCCACGATAACGTCGGGCCACTTTAAAATAATTACGGAATTAATTAACCCACCCGGTTTATCAAGACAGCTGGTGTAAGTCATATTTTGAATTAGTTCACCTGCAGGAGCAGATAATGGAGAGAATGAAGTTTGTTCCATCATGGTTTACATTCCGCGGCAAAATTCCATTAAGATACCTTTGTATTTGCACTAATGTATCCATAATAACAATCGTAATGTCTTTAAGTAGTATTTTATTTTAATTAATACGTTTTAAGCACTTAAACAAACGCCAGTTTAAGAATTTCGACAGAGTGAAATAAAATTACGGAAAAAGCCACTTGAGATTTCCAACGCTTTTAGTGAATGTACATATAAAGAAGTCTTTCGGAAGTTTTTCTGAGTTGGGGCTCTGACATTAACTGAAAAAGTTAGATCTCCCAATGGCTAACCTCGCTTTGTTGTGATTGTTGTTTATATTATCCTGTCTTTGGCAAACATTTACACTTTTGGACACGTTCTCTTGTTATTTTTCTATCTTCGTTTCTACGCATCGCTACTCTGTTTCATCCTTAGCTAGAAAATATTTACATTTTGTAATAAATTTTAATATTGTTGCTAAAAGCCATGAACTTTGCATTTGTCTTTCTTTACGGAATGTGATAAATATGGATAACAGTTTTTTAAAAAACTGATAAAAGTTGTAGCAACGAGCTCGTGGCTTATTTCGTTGTAAAGCGTGAGATCGTTTCTCCTTGTTAGGGCATCATTAGAAAAATGGTAGATAATGGATAACTCCCACTCATTACCTTTCCATTTTCGGTAAGAATCATTGTAAGTTATGACCCTTAAGGGAAATATTTAATGCAAACCAAATATAATGAATAAAAGAAAGTTAGAAATAGATATACAGACGGAGTAAATAATTCATTTTACTTAAAGCTTTTATATTTCATTCGGAGCTTTTTATTCAGAAAACACTTCGCTTTATCGAATAAAGTTAATCTCTGTTTACGATTCAATCAGGTTAAAACTGTGGTGCTTTCTACTATCTAATAACTAATTCCTTTAAACGAGTCATTTAGCGCCTTTACCAAAAAACGCCCGAATCCGAGTACCAGAAAGATGTTTTTCCTGCAATCTAATGTTTCTTATGTATGTTAAATATTCAATTTAGGAAGTGGCTAAACCTCCTTCGGTGAAGGCTTTCCTTTTTTAGTTTTGTTTATTATTGCGTGCTTCCTTAGGGTCTTACAAATGCTAAATAAAGTTACTGTATTATTTTATTTTTAAACTTTTCGAAAGTGAGTTTAATATTAAATGTTATAATCCGAACGGTTAAAGGTAAATTCTCTTGTGATCTCTCATTAACCGCTCGCGTTTGTAATAAGGGATGAAATGAAAGGTGTTTTGTAGTATACATGTAAGCAGTCGTCTAGATCACTTTCAAAGAGCTTTCTCAGTAAGCTTGATGTCAGATTTCGAACTCAGTTTGTATTACTACTAATTAAATTGTAAATTGAAAGAGTTACGTTACGTACCAATTAAATTATTTATTTCTTTAGATTTTGGAAGCGGGTTAGTAGTTCGTAGAGACTTTGTGTGGTGTTCATTTTCACCAAAGAAAGATGAGCACATATTACCTTTACGCATAGTAAATAGAAGTAAATGTAAAAGCGAACGAATTATTACGCTGATCGACGCAGAAGGAATGAGCAAAGGAAATTATTGATCATTTTAGCCTTTAAAATTACATTTGGGATGGGGAAACTGCATTTCGAGCGACATCAATGCCACACAATACCTAATAGGTGAGCAAGTCTTTTACTGTGCTCATAGCCTACAGTGGTAGTGACAAATTGACAAAATGAATTTCGTTGCTTTTTTAGTGGACAATGCGTTTCCGCGGTTAACGTAATGTGATGAAAATTGTGAGATTATGTGAAATTATGTGGACCACTCCGGGTCGTTACTGCTTCTCAAGTTAGAACAATAGTTTTTTTTTAAGATTAATAGGATCATCTATTTGAATAATAGCCTATCAGGAATCGAAAAAACTGTCAAACTACGATTTTGTCGATGAATAAATACAATAAATTTCGACTAAGCAGTGCTATTTAGTCCAGGTCGAGGGCTGGCTTTTGGAGGTGAATTTAATTTTGTTACGAGAAGTCGGGCTTACGTTGGTTATTGGCATGGGTTGTTAAATATGTATCAGATACCACAATCGAGACGGCAAGAGGCGAAAAGGTGTATGAACCAGGCATTCTCGACAAATTTCCCAATCCTTGCATGCAATTAGCATCAATTGGTGCTAATCAATTCACAAAACGAGAAACATTTGGGGATCTATTTTGAATATCAACGCGTACAAATTATTAATATATACGCGATTCACATTTAGTAACAATTAACGTAAATAATTTCTAAACAAATAAAATGAAAGCGGTACTGACAGATGAGTACTGTATAAAAATAAATAAAAGTAAAACTAAAATACTGATATGCAAGGGAAGAAAAAGTAGGGAAAGAGCGAATATAAAGATAGGAGACGAAAAATTAGAAAATGTGGCTGATTTTAGATACCTACGAAGTCAGATAAGTGAGGATGGAAGGAGTAGTGGGGATATAAAGCAGAGGATAGCGCAGGGTCGTGTGGCCTATAATAAAAAGAAGTCACTTCTATGCTCGCGAACGGTTAATTTACAAATTCGAAAAAGGTTGTTAAAGGTGTATGTTTGGAGCACGGCGTTGTACGGGTGCGAAACATGGACAGTGGGCGCGGCGGAAAAGAAAAGGTTAGAAGCGTTCGAAATGTGGTGTTATAGGCGGATGATGAGGATATCGTGGGTAGAAAAGGTTAGAAATGAAGAGGTATTGGAAAGAATAGGAGAACAGAGGACTCTATGGAAGTCAATAAAAAATAGGCGAGATAGGTTGGTAGGACACCTTCTCAGGCATGAAGGTCTAGTCAGAGACATATTAGAGGCAGAAACAGGAGTTAGGAGGGGTAGAGGTAGACCTAGATTAGATTACTGTTCGCAAATAGTTAAGGATGTGGGCTGTTCTAGTTTTAGGGAAATGCGAAGTTTAGCTCAGGATAGGAAAGAGTGGAGGTACGTGTCCAACCAGTCTTAGGACTGATGACCTTATGATGATGATGATGAAGTAAAAGTACTTCTGTACCCAAGGAATTTAAAAATATAAGGTAATAGTAAACACTAAGAAGTTTGCACTGTTTATGAGTACACGTAAGAATTTTAGAATTAAAATTGAAATAGCAGTTTTACTTATAAGATTTTTATTTTAGATTTTCTAGTGACTTTGTATGCCGTAGAAATTTTAATTTGTCGACAGTTGCATTATTTTAAACTATTCCTCCACGACGGAAGGGAATTATTCTCGCGTTGAGAAAACCTTTGACGTTTCCTACGTCATTTCGCAAAATATCGTTTTACAGTTACATTTTCTCTAAAGAACCCGAGCTGTTTTACGCTGAATACATTTATGAACGAATAAAAATTTAATCTTACCTTCACATTCCCATATTTCCAAGTAAATAAGACTACCACAGGTAAACAGCATATAACGGCACAAGATAGTATTAGTATTGCAGTACGCATCATCCAATTCAGAGCCACAATGCAGGGATGATCATCTTCACACGTTTCACATCCTTCAGCGCAAGGAAAGCACTCAAAAGTTCCTGCTGTTGCATATTTGCTTTCCTGGCCCTGAAAATAAATAGAAAACAAGTTTTATTTTTAAATATATCTATCAGGACAGAGTAAAGAGTTTTCGGTTCCGTTGAATGGAATATCGTAAACATAGAAAAGAGATGTCAGGTAGGAATTGCAGCGAACACTGATAAAGAAAAAGGAATAACATTAATAGTTAATGTGTAACAGAAAGAGATGCAGACAATCAGAATTTGAGCATAATGCCAGCATCGGACTAAAAAATATTTTACATTCTTAGGAATTTATTAAAGCAAGACTCTTATTTAAACCAGGAAGCTATAAAGCCGACCCTGATCTTTCGTGTATCTAAGCAACCTCTAACCGCTGTCCGCTTACTTATTATTCGGTTATCTCTTTTTATTCTGTCTGTACTTCTCATGAAGCATTTCCTAACTTAACAAGGGCGTGTTCAAAACGTAGCAAATGACTACAGTTCCAAGTGGAAACAAGATAGAAGATACGTCCATTATCACAGATAAATAATTGGACTTAGCCAATTTTGATCGTGCCGACTATACCTACTTACCTACCTAAAATTTACTACTGAACTTATTATTTTTGGCAAATAGTGATATTCTAGAAGATCGTAAAGCACAAATATTTGTCCATAATTATTATTAAAAGTCATTGTAGATTTTTAGTGACTGTTGTTACAGTTAACAGTTGATTTGTGTGGTTTTTTGTTTAATTTAAACTATATTTTGCTGTCAATCACTTCGCGATTTAGTCGGAAGTGTACCCTATTATTGCTTTCGTGAAAATGTTGTGGTGTGGTGTGGAGTTGTAAACATTAATTATTGTAGAATATGAGCGGAGGTGTGTTGGATTTTTGGTGGATTTTTTTTGTTGAAAACAGTCACTTGAGCTATTGATTTTTCTCAGTCGACATTCGCTTCAAAGTCGGCCATATTTCAACACAAAACTTTTTTTTGTATATTTGTAATAAGTCGAAATTGAAAATAGCACACAGGAAAATTCCAGCTGTTGCTGATGTGGTTGAACGCCTAACGAAAAATGCACTGTAACACGGAATGATAAATTTGACAGCTGAGAAGTAAACTTCCTTTTTGAATCTTTCACTTTATTAAGGTGGCGACTGAAATGATCCAAAATCTCTTTAGGTAGAATGTGAAGTATATAAAATACTGAATTTAAATAAATTACCATTACGTATCGTCGAATTCAGTCGTATGCGTCTTATGAGATAATAAAGCTACCAAGAAACCAATAAGTTTCTACAAACTTCCAAGATTCTCATGTGTCATCGGCCACTTTAGATTACAAAGATTCCTTTCGTCCTCACCGATACCACATGCTTTTACAAATCGTAAATCAGATCGGAAAACTAAGAGGAAAAACCATGTTCAATTAGAAAGCAAAGACAAATATTATTATTCATTTTGTAGACCAACCGAAGGTTTAAATATATTTTTAGCATAACCATGTTTGCAACTTTTAAACAAAAGTAATCTTGGTCTTGTCTTGTTTTGATCATATATAGGGTTGTTCGGAAAGTCATTTCGTTTTTTCCCGACAGAGGATTTAATTGTATTCTTTTGCACCCAACTTCACATTTAAGCCGTATCATTTTTATATGCTTTGAGAGCTCATACAGCAAGGCTTGTGTGTGAAAAATTCCAATTAATTCTACGCAGTAGTTTTTGGTTGGTGCCCTTTTAAATATGGAGAGCGATAAGCAGCATTTTCGACATATCTTACTGTTTTACTACAGAAAGGGTAAAAATGCTGTTCAAGCCAGAAAGAAATTGACTGATGTGTATGGAGAAGGTGTGTTGACAGTACGCCAGTGCCAGAACTGGTTCGCTAAATTTCGATCCGGCAATTTTGATGTCGAAGATGCACCACGTTCGGGAAGGCCGGTTGAAGCTGATAAAGACGCGATAAAGGCATTAGTTGATGTGAACCGGCGAATAACAACACGTGAGATCGGATTGAGGTTAAATTTATCAAATTCAACAGTTTATGACCACTTGAAAGGCCTGGGATTATCCTCGAAGCTCGATGTATGGGTTCCCCATGTTCTCACAGAGAGAAATCTGTGTCGCCGCATTGACGTCTGCGATTCGCTTCTCAAACGTCACGAAAATGATCCGTTTTTGAAGCGCATCATCACTGGGGACGAAAAATGGGTTGTATACAACAACGTCAAACGCAAGAGGTCATGGAGCAAAAAAGATGAACCGGCTCAAACCATTTCCAAAGCCGATATTCACCAAAAAAAGGTGATGCTGTCTGTTTGGTGGGATTTTAAAGGAATCGTTTTTTTTGAGCTTTTACCGGATAACACAACGATTAATTCGGAAGTCTACTGTCATCAGCTGGACAAACTGAATGATGCACTTCAACAGAAAAGGTCAGAACTAATCAACAGGAAAGGTGTAGTGTTTCACCAAGACAACGCGAGACCTCACACAAGTTTGGTCACTCGCCAAAAGCTTTTACAGCTTGAATGGGATACAATGCTACACCCACCATATTCTCCAGACCTGGCACCATCGGATTATTATTTGTTCCGGTCACTCCAAAATTTTTTAGACGGTAAAACCTTCACCTCAAATGAGGAGGTCAAAAACCTCCTCGATCAGTTTTTTGCCAGCAAAGACCAAAAATTTTATGAGCGTGGAATTATGCTACTACCAGAAAGATGGCAAAAGGTGTTGGACCAGAACGGTTAATATATAATTTAATAAAGTATGTGTTTATTATACGAGAACTGTCTTTCATTTCCACAAAAAAAAAACGAAATGACTTTCCGAACAACCCTATACATTTAGCACACAAAACCAAGGACTAAGATACAAGATCAAAACCTACAGCAAGATTTTTGTAATACAGTTACAAAAATGTTATTGGAATATCTGGAAATTCTTGAAATTGTTATACTTTTCTTAACTATTTTTGTAGCAAGTCTGACTGTTTTCCTATTTACTTACTTCACTATCTGATAGGAAACTTTGAAAGGCTTGTAAAGTTTGAAAATTAATTTTAACTTCTAACAAACTGTTTTAAAGAGTTTCTCTTTATGCATATATACTTGGTTTTAAAAACATAGCCCATGTACAATTTGTTCTGGCTAACCTCGATACATTGGATAAGTGGTTAGCTTAAGTAAACTTCTACGAATAAAATTTGCTGTGATATTTTCACATTGGGATGAAGTAGTGGTTGATTCAAGTATCTCTTTTTTTTTGAAAAGAACAATATGGGGAGGATGACGAACGAACTGGGTAGCCGGGAAGAATTCAAGGAAGCGAGAAGTTTAATCGTTTTGTTTGTAAGTAACAAAAGGATGAAACACAACAGCATAACAAAGGTATTGTTACTAGTCAGAGTATGAAACTGGCTCCTGGAATGTAACATTTAAGAATGAACAATTTACTTCGTGAAACTCCATACATACAATACACTGGTATTGTGTCGTACCTATATATATATATATATAAATATAGAAATGGTTTAGTTCTTACGTTAATATTGTTATTTTTAAAACACATTTTTGAAATTGAAATTTATGAGAGTATTTATCAATAGGTACTAGATTTCGTTTTGTGTTCGTATTACTTAATATTTAAAGTAGTACTTTTGTATTAAATTGCTTTCAGAAATATTCCTATTTCGATTTCGTTTTTTTTTCCTTTTTACCTAAAAGGAGTCTATGAATTATTCAATAAACAACCAATTTGTTGAGCTAATAGACGAGAATGTATACAGAACTAGGAGATTCAATTTGCTTTAGAAAATATCGAACAGCATTCAGGTTGAAATAGGAAAACACATAAAAAAAATTACGTTACGTATTCTACATTCCAATTTAAGGGATCGAGAAATATAAATCAGCGTTTCAAGACATTACCAACAACCAATTTTGTAATATTGATTTTTTTACTTCAACTATTTGTCTATTTCAAGTAGCTTATTAGTTTTGGGAACTACTGAGGTTTTAGATTTATGCGAACAACTTCTTTTTGATCATGTAAAGTAGTAGCGTCTTTTGGCTGATGAAAATATTATCGATTTTCATAAGTGATTGTTATTTGTTAAAGCTTTGGAATAGATTTACTCAAATAGGAACATCACTGTACAAATAAAAAACATTTAGGTAGTCTTAATATTTGACCGCGTGTAAATTACTATACTTTTGTAAAGTCCTTTTTAAACATAAAATTTTATAGTTCGCAGCAAATATCTAATACCTACAGATTCGTAATATTTACATAAATAACTCGGGTTTTACTTTTACATATAAGACACCGAACATAAAAATTACGTATTTCTTTGTCAATTTTTTTTCTTTTTATGTCACACGTGCGAAAATGCATGATTTGGTAAACGTGTGGGATATATGTTTTCAACCACGTCTGTGTGAAAATATCACCTGCTTTTCTGAAAAGCGTAATATCTCTCAAAAGCTTTAAATTGTTGGACTTATACTATTTTATTATTTATAAAATTATAAACAAGAATTCACTGCCGAGAATATTTGATTTAATTATTACAAAAGCTCCTGAAGGATTTCAGATATTTTCAGGCAGGAATACAAAAGGGTTAGGTCGTATCAAGAGTTATTAGATATCTTCAGGAAATCTGAAATTTACGTATTTAAGGGACTTCTTCAGATAAAAGGCGGGTTTAATTGAGTAATTATTTATCAATAAAGTNTTTGTTTATTATACGAGAACTGTCTTTCATTTCCACAAAAAAAAAACGAAATGACTTTCCGAACAACCCTATACATTTAGCACACAAAACCAAGGACTAAGATACAAGATCAAAACCTACAGCAAGATTTTTGTAATACAGTTACAAAAATGTTATTGGAATATCTGGAAATTCTTGAAATTGTTATACTTTTCTTAACTATTTTTGTAGCAAGTCTGACTGTTTTCCTATTTACTTACTTCACTATCTGATAGGAAACTTTGAAAGGCTTGTAAAGTTTGAAAATTAATTTTAACTTCTAACAAACTGTTTTAAAGAGTTTCTCTTTATGCATATATACTTGGTTTTAAAAACATAGCCCATGTACAATTTGTTCTGGCTAACCTCGATACATTGGATAAGTGGTTAGCTTAAGTAAACTTCTACGAATAAAATTTGCTGTGATATTTTCACATTGGGATGAAGTAGTGGTTGATTCAAGTATCTCTTTTTTTTTGAAAAGAACAATATGGGGAGGATGACGAACGAACTGGGTAGCCGGGAAGAATTCAAGGAAGCGAGAAGTTTAATCGTTTTGTTTGTAAGTAACAAAAGGATGAAACACAACAGCATAACAAAGGTATTGTTACTAGTCAGAGTATGAAACTGGCTCCTGGAATGTAACATTTAAGAATGAACAATTTACTTCGTGAAACTCCATACATACAATACACTGGTATTGTGTCGTACCTATATATATATATATATAAATATAGAAATGGTTTAGTTCTTACGTTAATATTGTTATTTTTAAAACACATTTTTGAAATTGAAATTTATGAGAGTATTTATCAATAGGTACTAGATTTCGTTTTGTGTTCGTATTACTTAATATTTAAAGTAGTACTTTTGTATTAAATTGCTTTCAGAAATATTCCTATTTCGATTTCGTTTTTTTTTCCTTTTTACCTAAAAGGAGTCTATGAATTATTCAATAAACAACCAATTTGTTGAGCTAATAGACGAGAATGTATACAGAACTAGGAGATTCAATTTGCTTTAGAAAATATCGAACAGCATTCAGGTTGAAATAGGAAAACACATAAAAAAAATTACGTTACGTATTCTACATTCCAATTTAAGGGATCGAGAAATATAAATCAGCGTTTCAAGACATTACCAACAACCAATTTTGTAATATTGATTTTTTTACTTCAACTATTTGTCTATTTCAAGTAGCTTATTAGTTTTGGGAACTACTGAGGTTTTAGATTTATGCGAACAACTTCTTTTTGATCATGTAAAGTAGTAGCGTCTTTTGGCTGATGAAAATATTATCGATTTTCATAAGTGATTGTTATTTGTTAAAGCTTTGGAATAGATTTACTCAAATAGGAACATCACTGTACAAATAAAAAACATTTAGGTAGTCTTAATATTTGACCGCGTGTAAATTACTATACTTTTGTAAAGTCCTTTTTAAACATAAAATTTTATAGTTCGCAGCAAATATCTAATACCTACAGATTCGTAATATTTACATAAATAACTCGGGTTTTACTTTTACATATAAGACACCGAACATAAAAATTACGTATTTCTTTGTCAATTTTTTTTCTTTTTATGTCACACGTGCGAAAATGCATGATTTGGTAAACGTGTGGGATATATGTTTTCAACCACGTCTGTGTGAAAATATCACCTGCTTTTCTGAAAAGCGTAATATCTCTCAAAAGCTTTAAATTGTTGGACTTATACTATTTTATTATTTATAAAATTATAAACAAGAATTCACTGCCGAGAATATTTGATTTAATTATTACAAAAGCTCCTGAAGGATTTCAGATATTTTCAGGCAGGAATACAAAAGGGTTAGGTCGTATCAAGAGTTATTAGATATCTTCAGGAAATCTGAAATTTACGTATTTAAGGGACTTCTTCAGATAAAAGGCGGGTTTAATTGAGTAATTATTTATCAATAAAGTTTCAATTACTTGCAACATAATGAAAACATGATCTATAGGAATTTTTTCGTAGTTTAGGTGGTGTACCTACATTTTATCCTGAATTTCCGCTGACTTATTTTACTAGGATCTCGTAGAATCTAGCCTAATAGCATTCAGTCTAAAATCTTTGACAGACTATAACCCACTCTAACAACAACGAAATCATTTGATTCGGCCAATAAAAAAAAACAAATTTTGCGGTTTCATTATCATCATAAGGTCGACAGTCCTAAGACTGGTTGGACACGCACCTCCACACTTTCCTATCCTGAGCTAATCTTCGCACTTTCCTAAAACTAGAACAACCTATATCCTTCCGTCTACCTCTACCCCTCCTAACCTCCGTTTCTGCCTCTAATATGTCTCTGACTAGACCTTCATGCCTGAGGTGTCCTACTAACCTATCTCACCTATTTCTTATTGACTTTCATACAGTCCTCTGTTCTCCTATTCTTTCTAATACCTCTTCATTTCTAACCTTCTCTATCCACGGTATCCTCATCACTCGCCTGTAACACTACATTTCGAACGCTTCTAACCTTTTCTTTTCCGCCCCGCCCACTGTCCATGTTTCGCACCCATACAGCGCCGTGCTCCAAACATACACCTTTAACAATCTTTTTCGAATTTCTAAATTAACCGAAGTGACTTTTTTATTGAAGGTGACTCGATCCTGCGCTATCCTCTGCTTTATATCCCTACTACTCCTTCCGTCCTGACTTATCTGACTTCCTAGATACTTAAAATCGGCCACTTCTTCTAATTTTCCCCTACTTTCCCTTCCCTTGCATACCAGTATTTTTGTTTTACATTTATTTGCGGTTTATGCTGTAATATATTTATCGCAGTATACGAAATAGAAAGTACAAAGCGATACAATCCTTCTTCTCAGTATAATATCAGTTGTTTTCCGTCGAGTAGACAGAACTTTCGTTGGGTGTTTGTTATAATGAATCTTTACAATTAATATTCAAATCAAAATTGCAGTATTGCATCGACGAGCTTTCTGATATTTATTGTGACTTGCGTGACAGCCGCTTCATTCGCTACGCACGAAAATTAATTAGTGAAGATGTATGCAACTGAAAATTCCAAATTTGCATAAATACCTACATACATTGAACAACAGGTAAACAAAAAGATTTTAATGAATTTCATTTACGTTTATAATTGCTAAAACCATGATTATCCGTTTCATTGTTGACCTACTTTTCGGGTTAAAATACACAAAACGGCCAGGTATTCTATTTATTTTATCATTAGTTTCTCTACAAAATAGAATAATCAAGCGTTATGTCACAATCGATAGACATATATTTTGCTAATAGGTAATTTAAATATGAAATTGCAAGTAGGATAATGAGAAAAACACTTTAAACACCGAATATCGTTAACATATTCCTGTGTTAAAACCAAAATAAACAAAATTTATTTTGGATTTTTGTACCTAGTACTCAGTGTGAGTAGTTCAATAGCTTTTTGAAATTATGTATCGTGAATGAATCTACGTTTACTTTACATATTTTTCAATAAACGAAAGATGAAATAGCTGCTCTTACATAGAGTACCTAGTCAAAGTAAGGACCTAACTTCCTATTCAAACATAGCTCTTTCTTTGCGTGCACTTATTTAATACGCTAACTCCTTGAGAACCTGTATAAACATATTTTTTTTATTTCAATTGCAATAGAGAATAAAAGTTGTAGGTACCTAAGCGGAAAATTCTTTTGTAAATATACGGAGTAATAAATGTGTAAAATGAACTTAATTACTATAATAATGAAAAAGCATTTTTTAAATCTACAAATCCTAGGAAAGAGTGCGTACATAGGATCTGCAGATTTAGAAAAAACTTTTGACAATTTTAAATGGGACAAGATGTTAATATACTTAAAAATGAAGGGATGAGTTACAAAGATAGAAGAGTGATATTTAGTTTGTATAAAGAGCATAAAAGTAGGGAAAGAGCGAATATAAAGATAGGAGACGAAAAATTAGAAGAAGTGATCGATTTCAGGTATCTAGGAAGACAGATAAGTCAGGACGGAAGGAGTAGTAGGGATATAAAGCAGAGGATAGCGCAGGTCGAGTCGCCTTCAATAAAAAAAGTCACTTCGGTTAATTTAGAAATTCGAAAATTGTTAAAGGTGTATGTTTGGAGCACGACGCTGAACGGGTGCGAAACATGGACAGTGGGCGCGGCGGAAAAGAAAAGGTTAGAAGAGTTTGAAATGTGGTGTTACAGGCAAATAATGAGGATACCGTGGATAGAGAAGATTAGAAATGAAGAGATATTAGAAAGAATAGAAAAACAGACGTCAATAAGAAATAGGCGAGATAGGTTAGTAGGACACCTTTTCAGGCATGAGACATATTAGAGGCACAATCGGGAGTTAGGAAGGGTAGAGGTAGACCTAGATTAGATTAGTGTTCGCAAATAGTTAAGGATATGGATTGTTCTAGTTTTAGGGAAATGCGAACATTAGCTCAGGATAGGAAAGAGTGGAGGTGCGTGTCCAACCAGTCTTAAGACTGACGACCTTATGATGATACATAGAATTCGGACTTATCGCTAGTAGTTACGAAATAAGTAAGTGTACATTGTACTTACCAGCATTAATTTTTCATATTCTTCTTCTACAACAGTCCCGTTGTAATATCGTCGTTCGGCATTTACATCTGGGAAATAAAATCCCGGCTTGCAAACACATTTGTAGCTGCCTCTACGAAATCCAAGTCCAGACACAGGAACACACTGAAATTTAATAGATTTACTGTACATAGTAATCCTGTACTCGTTGGTGAAGTTTATGTTAAAGTTTTCTAATTAATGGCCTTCATATAATTTTCCTCACAAAGCACTTTCATCCTGTAGGTACGCCGTTGTTCAGTGCATGAAAATAAACTTTTGACTCTCAAAGAATATTCTAATGCACCTACTAGTAGGTTTTAGTATCCTTATTAAGTAATTTTCATGCGCATATATTTGATTAGAAGTACATATAATGCTAATAAGTAATAAAACAGCTACTGTCTCGTTTTTAGTAAGCATTTAAGTTCATTTAAAATGGAAGGTAAGAAGAAGTTTATGCTTTAAACATACAGTGCCTTCCATCAATAACTGCGTCTAGCATTTCCTTCACGAAATGGAAGGAAATTAATATTGAAATGCGTCAGAACAGTTTCATTTCGTATCTTCTTTAGACAGCGTAGAAATTTTTGTGATAAACGAATATGACAGACCGCATCGTGGGCTGTAATCTAGAAGATGCTAAAGATTCAACACAAAATTTTCCTTTTCTGTTAAATCATTAGGACTAAAAGTAAAAGGAAGTAAGTACCGATATGTAGCTGGTTTATTTGGCAACATCTTTTACTCGAAAAGGTTCCCCAGGGAGACAAACTCCAGTGACGCTAAATCTAACAGAGTGGCACCGTTCGAAGAACTCTTTGTTATTTTATGTAGGTAATCTATAGGATATAGGTTATAAGAGAAGTTGGAAATTAAATTTAATTATTGAACAGTATGAGTGTGAAAAGTTAAGTGTAGTTATGTATAGATAATTTTCGAAACTTTATCATAATAGGTAGTTTCTTGTTTGTGAATAATTTCAGTTTAAGCCGACTGGGTATGAATGGTCTTAAACCATGCTTTTGAATCTGTTTAACAATTTAGAATTTGATTTATGCTGTTTACGATAATCAGAGCGCCCGTGGCCTGGACATGTGCCAGGGAAAACTTGTTACATAATTGATAAGGTAAACTGTTACACTCAAGATGGCGACTAAGTACTCACGATTAAGCTAAACCATTTTCACACTTGGTCTGTACATTTCGTATTAATACTTCATGAGAAATACGTAATGCATTATTCCAAAACTAAATCATGTGGGTATCTATAGGGTTGTTCGGAAAGTCATTTCGTTTTTTTTTGTGGAAATGAAAGACAGTTTTCGTATAATAAACAAATACTTTATTAAATTATATGTTGACCGTTCTGGTCCAACACCTTTTGCCATCTTTCTGGTAGTAGCATAATTCCACGCTCATAAAATTTTTGCTGTTTGCTGGCAAAAAACTGATCGAGGAGGTTTTTGACCTCCTCATTTGAGGTGAAGGTTTTACCGTCTAAAAAATTTTGGAATGACCGGAACAAATAATAATCCGATGGTGCCAGATCTGGAGAATATGGTGGGTGTAGCATTGTATCCCATTCAAGCTGTAAAAGCTTTTGGCGAGTGACCAAACTTGTGTGAGGTCTCGCGTTGTCTTGGTGAAACACTACACCTTTCCTGTTGATTAGTTCTGACCTTTTCTGTTGAAGTGCATCATTCAGTTTGTCCAGCTGATGACAGTAGACTTCCGAATTAATCGCTGTGTTATCCGGTAAAAGCTAAAAAAAAAACGATATTCCTTTAAAATCCCATCAAACAGACAGCATCACCTTTTTTTGGTGAATATCGGCTTTGGAAATGGTTTGAGCCGGTTCATCTTTTTTGCTCCATGACCTCTTGCGTTTGACGTTGTTGTATACAACCCATTTTTCGTCCCGAGTGATGATGCGCTTCAAAAACGGATCATTTTCGTGACGTTTGAGAAGCGAATCGCAGACGTCAATGCGGCGACACAGATTTCTCTCTGTGAGAACATGGGGAACCCATACATCGAGCTTCGAGGATAATCCCAGGCCTTTCAAGTGGTCATAAACTGTTGAATTTGATAAATTTAACCTCAATCCGACCTCACGTGTTGTTATTCGCTGGTTCACATCAACTAATGCCTTTATCGCGTCTTTATCAGCTTCAACCGGCCTTCCCGAACGTGGTGCATCTTCGACATCAAAATTGCCGGATCGAAATTTAGCGAACCAGTTCTGGCACTGGCGTACTGTCAACACACCTTCTCCATACACATCAGTCAATTTCTTTCTGGCTTGAACAGCATTTTTACCCTTTCTGTAGTAAGATATGTCGAAAATGCTGCTTATCGCTCTCCATATTTAAAAGGGCACCAACCAAAAACTACTGCGTAGAATTAATTGGAATTTTTCACACACAAGCCCTGCTATATGAGCTCTCAAAGCATATAAAAATTATACGGCTTAAATGTGAAGTTGGGTGCAAAAGAATACAATTAAATCCTCTGTCGGGAAAAAACGAAATGACTTTCCGAACAACCCGATATATGTGGATAGATAATGGTGGTGTAAGTATTTGAACTTCTTGAAATTTGTATCATTATTTTTGTGACGTAATAGTACTTGTTGGTAGGCATGTCGTTAAGAGACTTCGTATCATAACAAGTTGTCTGTATTCTACCTATATTTTTCTGGGATAGTTCTTTGGAAGACGATCAATTGATCGATAGGAATCTCATCATTCAAGCATTGCTGAAGTTTTTATATTAACAAAATGAATTTTATATAGTAAGAAAAGTTTTTCGTCGACTTCCTTTGTTGTTCGGGTAATTGGAACGGTTGGAGCGTTGACAAATTATTATTTTCACTTTTCCTAGAAGGCTTTTTATGCAGAATGAAAGATAAAGATATAAATTGGCATCAATATTAATGGTTTGGGTATCGTTTGTTAATCTGGAGCGGTTTTCATTTTTTTTAACGATAGGGAAAAGGGTAGTGAAATTATTTGTTTTGAGCCGCAGAATTTTATTACAAAGGCAATTTCAATTGTTTTTAACGGTTTATTGGTTTCTATCGGCGATAAAGTTGATAACGAAGTAACTTTAATTAAGTTGTAAAAAAATGAACACGTTTAGATTAAGTTCTAAGTTTGGACTTTTGGGATTGGTTCAATTCAACCGCGGCATTCATTGTTTCCGTTCATTGATTTGATTGCTACTGAACTTGGAGTGGCAACCTTGGCTTTGATATCGTCTCGAACGACAAAGTGACTAGCAGAGGGCACCATTTCATTATTGTAATGTAAACAAACCTAATTAGCAGCCGCGGCGTTACCATTTTCAGGGAGGCAACGATAAAAGAGTTCCATTGCCCACATGGGGATTTCTCTCTCTCTCGTATCAAAACGAAGGTCGAACAAAATAAGAGCAAAATTTTGCACGTGTTCATTTTATGTATAAATGACATTTGCTCGAAACATTTTTAAGGAAAATGAATAATTTAGGCAGAAATACAATTTACTTATAGCTCATTTTCAAATACAAGAAAAGCGTCAGCATCCAAACTTTAATTTAATTTAAACTTTGTTATTGTTGCTTGTTATAAATTGGTTAATAAACAATTGCTTTCTATACCCCATGGACTACCTATACATGTATAAAAAGAGTAGCAACCATTTTTAAAAAAATGTCATTCTTTAAAATGATTTTACGACTACTTTTCGACTATAGAATTTACTGTTTTGTGTAGAGTAGAAAATGGTTACATATGCATTACCAAAAGGGCAGCTGTGTATGTATCAAATGCTTTCAAATGTTAGTGACCTGCTTTAAAGTATTAATTAAAAAAACGTTTTTAATATTAATCCTTAAAAAGAATGACCAGAGTTTTAGCGTAGCGGCTTTGTGATTTGTAAAAGTATTTCGTTAAATAAAAGTAGTCATTACAGTTTTGTTTTAACCTTTATGCGTAAAACCTAAAAGGTACCTTTATATATATATGAAATGGTCAAATCCGAAATTCCCTTTTATCCTGAAAACTTCTACTTCACATTCTATTATGTGTACAATGTACATACACAGTTCCTGGATTTTGTGGACGTGGTTTTAAAATCATTACATTTCTTCCCTCTTCTCGGCTATACATATAAAGTAACTAATTGCTTTAACGTTATTTCAGCCTATTTTACCGATTAGGCAGTTTTTTTTTAATCTTATTGCATGAATTAGCGTTTAGCGAGGTAGGTAATGGGCCTTTTTTGCATTTTTAACGTGCAAAATTCCGACTAAAACATTACATGAGATTGCAGCATTTGCCTGCATTAGTATTTCGAGGATTTTTAGTGGGGGCTATTAAAATTCCAAGCTTGAAATTCAGCACTGGTTTTATAATGGAAAGATCTATTCTTTTTATGAAACTGAGAGGACCAGAATTAAAGTGATATTTTTAAAAAATTTAATTCTTGAAGGACCAGACAGTTTAGTCCTATTTTGATAATACCGGCCGCAAAAGCCTTAGTCTTTTCATATAGGAGGATGTATAAAAAGTTTTTATTACAGGCTACCCTAAGGGATACCAGAATATTTTTGCTTGTAAGCCGTATGGACGTGGTACGTAAAATTTGTTTATACTTGTGGTTGTGGAGTCGAAAATATATGTACTTTATAAGCTAACCGTCTGATTCAACGAACTAGCCGCGATATGGATATGACATAGTTTAGGGATGTATGTAAATTTTATCAAATTTATGTATTGACAGTACATATTTCACGTAAAACCGTATTTTATTGATTTAGTAGCACTTGGTGTTCGTGGCATTTGCCTAGATGTGTAAGATAAATTTGTTGGGTTGGAAGGATAAAATAGTGGATTACGGAATGGAGTGGCAGGGTATTAGGATTAGGTTTTAAATAAATAAATTGAATTAAAATTATTTCCTGTAATTCAATAATAAAAAGAACAAAAGAATGATTTTTTAAACAGTGTAGATGTAGTGTAGTAGTATTTCACTAAGTCTTTGCGACGACTGTAATCCGTTGTACATTGGACAGTCTAGTCGGGTTGTAAAAAATAGATTAAAAGAACATTTAAGTAATACATATTCAAGTAGTACCTACCTAGTTATATTGAAATTGTTTATACTATTATATGGAAATATTAAAATCAAAAAGCTTTCGTTATTAGAAAAACTAGAGTAATAAAAGCAGTTTTTCACAATTTAGAACTTTGAGAAGCTTTTATCGAAATAAATTGTCGATTTTTCCTTTATGGATAATGTACCCATTAGAGTCCTTCTCTTTGTAGTAAAACTCTCTGTAAATTGTACGAATAAGACGTGATGGCAAATTTCTGATAAGCCGTATATTTATTGCCTTGTATAGGAGGACCGCAGCTTTAGATTTATGCTCATTGCACGGAGGAGATCAAAATAAGTACTTCTAATGCATGGATTGTCTAATTTGCATACAAATTAAGACAGTTCCAGCAAAAGTCATCCAAATTATGTACGTTAAAAGACAAAGAGACGTGATAATTTGAGATTCCTTTACATAGAACGCGAGAGGCAATTTCGTTTATACGATGTCCTTTATGGTTTTCCATTTCTATGAAAACGCCGTTAGCAAACAAGCGGAATCAAAAATTTGATTAATGAAATGCCTTGTCTGAGAAGCCATTAACAGGGGAATGCGTTATCATGTTACTGGCTCAATTTTTTTGTCGTTTATGCTATTCAAACACTTTTTGAAGTGCAATTGTTTTACAACAACAATTGCTTCAAAATACCGTCAATTTTTTATAGCTGACAATTTTAGAAATAGGAAGAAGCTTTTGACGCGACCATTAGAAGAATTGGCTTGTTGAGAGAATCTTATTACGTAAAATGTTTATCTAAATATTAAAATCGTAGTTTGATATGAACAAAGTGCTTTCCAGCACTTAAATTAATTAAATTGCTTCGAATATTGTAGACTTCACTATACTTGTAGCAACTTCTCTATACTCTAATAGTGAATTTGTACCTTAAGAAATTGTATGTATTCAAGGTTCGAGGGGCTTTCAGAAGATTAACAATACCAATTGTATCTACACTTTTGCACTGTGGATTGAAGCCAGACCATAAGGGAACGTATTCCTTTAGACCCTGTCCAACGGGCTATAACATCGTTCTTGTTGCTTCATAAGATTAAGAAACTTGGTAGTAGTAAATTTAGTATTGACGTAAACAATGGACCGTCCCTCAGCATTATGTAGCCGAAATTAACATGTGCAGAGGTCCCAAATGAAGATTCATTACTCTATCCAGTTCAGAATATATTGACGTTTATCATACTACTACAAGATACGTTATCAGATCGTATCTTAGGTATATTTGCCTTTCAGGCATTACATGAATCAAATTATCGCCCTTAGTTAACCACGATAAGGTAAAATTTATGAGAAATTAATTTCTGATCAAATGCTTTTTTACAATTTTCTTGCGATTTAGAGTAAACAAGCATTGTGTCGGTGGGACAGGTTTGCGAATTAAATAATTCATCTACTACATTTACCAATTCTCCAGGTGTTTCTATTATTTAAGCTTTTACAAGAAAATTCAATTATCACTAGTATGCATACTTGTTATGCACAACTGGGAGTTGTCTCTTCACGGTTTGTTTATGAAACTATTTCGTGTTTCAGGATCAGCTATGCGTATGACTTCTGTGTGCATATGTCCGTGTTAATACAAAACTACATTTAATTAAATGGGAAACTATGTAGGTACCTGATACAAAATTAAAAATTCATTAACCCCATCATTAGTTGAGAACATTCTCGACCACTTTTCAAGTGGAAAGCATCCCGCTATTCACTGAAATCGCGAGAAACTAGCACAACAAATTAAATGTGAAACCCACTATAAGAATATATGTAAAGTGTGCTTTTAGTGGTGTGCCTTGCCTTCTTGAACCATCTTTGCTTAGGCAAATTCTGAAAGTTTGAAACTTACCGAAGTTGTTTTCTTCTTGCATTTGTCTGAGGCAGCGAAGATATTGAGCTGCTTACTGCCTTTCGGTAGAGGACATTGATCAATGTCGACTCTTCTTAGGTCAATGTCTATTCCACTAGTGCCTCTGAAAGTAAAAAAAAGAAAGCTCAGCTGGTTTCAAGGATTTCTCATTATTCTGTTGTAATTATACGAAATGAAGGAGTTGGCGTTTTAGGCCGTCAGATTTTTTCTCAAGGTTATTAATTTGTAAAAAGTCTACCTTAACATTACTTAATGTAGAACGGAAAGTTATGGATAAATTGACCGCAGAGTTCGGAAAATTAAGTTTTCCCAACGCGATGTTCTTTGATTCTTGCTTTGACAGTCGGACCACTATGTCCATTGTATATATCTACCTAAAAACACAATTACAACACCTAATATTTATTAGATACCTAGTTAGATTACAACCACATGAATGAGGGTTGGTTAGACCAGTGGAATTATTTGTTAGAGGGTCTAAGGATTATTTATGGGATGCTACATCCTCCAATTCTAAATTATTATTTTTCAGAGGAAGTTGTTCTTGTCCCACAATAATTTTTTGTATGTTTAAGCGATATTGTAAGTACGATAATTTCTTATGAAATAATTTGTCAGCGGGCCAGAGGGTTATTTATATAGTGGTAAACCCCTCAATATTAAATTATTATTCTTCATTCTTGAACATCTTCTAGTCATTAAGTTAAATGACTCGTAGAGCTTATATACAAAAAATAATTGTAGTTTTCGGTATCGATATTCAATTAACGTGATAATTTTGTGTTGCCTTGACATTGATGCGAGGCTGTTGTAACCACGAACATTCAATTTAACTTTATTAGATGTTGAATGTACGTGTTCGCAAAACAATGAACAGTGCAATTTCTGATTTTCCATCTATTTGTCATGCAAATCATAAGCATATACAAATTTTGTATTCATAGCTAATATTAGAGTTGCTTCCTTATTATTTGCTCTGTTTTATATTTAATACACCTACACAATAATTTTAAACGTTTCTTAATTATCAGTGAATTAGACTGGCTAACTGATATTCATATGACTTTAATTAATAAAATCGAGTAGGATTTTGCATTGTTTCAAGCTCACCAGTAACTTTATTTTTTTAAACAGAATAATGGGAGTGGGATTTTTAAAAAAGGGTGATATTTTAAGCGTAGTTCCCCTTAACTTGTCAGTCTCTAAAGATTTCTTTTTTCAGCAGTTAATCAATGAAGGTAAATACTTTTTTCTTCGTTGGCAAACATTCTTAACTAGTATTAGACTGTGGACTTTAAATCAACTTGATTTCATTAGATATTCATCAGAATGAGAATCTTAAGGCAATTGCCAATGCTGTAAATTCCGATTTAATATACTTATATCAAAAGTTTGTCTGAATTTTGATTCTTTTAGGTTTTGTCTCGTATTTACGTTAACGAATATAGTTGTAATATTTATCAAATGATTTATGGTGATTGCAACTCAAAATAAAGCAAAATTTCAAAAGAAGGGTCATCTACGCCTTCGTAGTACAGTGTGGGGACGTTAGTAGTTGCATTAATCTTAAAACCCCTTAAGGACTTTAATGATTTAGGAATCTAGTAAAGTTTGACACTAACTATGTGGATAGTGTGCTCTAAGTACATTATCAGTAATATATTACGGTGTATTTAGCCCTTGAGGTCGACACAAGCAATTATGTCAATAAGTTCGTATTTTACCGACGATGAATTGTTACCTTGCATGGCTTGCTGTTGAGTTCTTTAATGGCTTTTAAAAATGGAACGGTTTTGTTCACAATTGTTCTTAAAAAAAAGCGACCTTTTTCTACGGTACCGCGTTGAGTTTTACGGTTAATACGCATATGAACTCAAATGAAACCGTTTTTATTTTATCCTTACGTTAATGATAAATCCTACTTATACATTAAAATTAGCAAACGAGATCATGTAACAGATTCCAAAAATATTTTAATGTATAGGGTTGTTCGGAAAGTCATTTCGTTTTTTCCCGACAGAGAATTTAATTGTATTCTTTTGCACCCAACATCACATTTAAGCCGTATAATTTTTATATGCTTTGAGAGCTCATATAGCAAGGCTTGTGTGTGAAAAATTCCAATTAATTCTACGCAGTAGTTTTTGGTTGGTGCCCTTTTAAATATGG
>NW_020438872.1:1080817-1100646 GCF_000699045.2 Agrilus planipennis | reverse complement strand
CTAGCAAGGAGATCGGGCTGAAACTATAGCTACAAGCTATCCAAGGATGGTACTATAGAATGTCACCTCAAGGTAGGCCTAGTGGCGTCATCTCTTGGTTAGGCCGGAAACTTATCAATCCACCCTCGTATAATTTAATAAAGTATTTGTTTATTGTACGAAAACTATCTTTCATTTCCACAAAAAAAACGAAATGACTTTCCGAACAACCCTATAGGTACCTTTATCAACAACTGTTTCGCCATACTGCGGTTTCCTCAGATAGAAGAATGGTGAATTCTGAACTCGAAGTCATTGTATGACGATTTATCCTTCATGTTTGATTAATTTCTACAAAACTTTCTGCTAATTACATTTATATGTGTAGTAGATTCGTTTGTTTGTAGTAGTAATGGCTACTTGAAAATTTATAATACTTGAAGTAATGATTGCAAGTAATTTTTTTTTGTTGTAATACAAATGTCCCGACTGCTATCCAATTTAGACCGCTAAAGGAGTTCAGTGTCTCTCAGATTTGTTTGCTGAGAATCTAATTAAAACAGGATTGTGTGGTCTTATTCCCAAATGCACTATTCTGAGATTCTGACTTCTTATTCAGATCAACGAATTTCACTGATGCTATTTTTAGTTTAAACATACCCAATTACCAAGCGGACTTATTTTTAGCAGAATACTTACTGTTTTTCCTGATTTTTCTCTTTCAATTATTAACAGTTAAATAAATATTCTTAAGGGAATTTTATTGCAATATTATTTAGCAATGTGTGCGCGTGTATGTATTTCTCTTGCTAATTTTTTCAGTAATTTCTTCATTTATTCTCACTTTAAATGATGTTACTTCATATATTTCTTCTATTCTTTCCCTTAACTTCATATTTATTCTTTTTTCTTACTGCATATTTTCTTTCTGTTTATCCTGTAAAAAGCTCCTTTCATATCAGCAAGGAATAGTAAATATTTCTTTCTTTATTTCTTCGTAAATGACCGTCTTTACTGTGGATGTTGCATCCAGTGTTCCTCTCCCTTTTCTGTAGCCTATTTGTGTATCATTAACGGGATTCTTCTCTTCCATTTCTGTCTCGAGCCGATTTTTTAGCATTTCCGCGTATATTTTATATCCAGTGTCCATAAGTACAATTCCTCTATAATTTTTTGCCTCTGTGTTGTCTTTTTTGTATATTCTATATACCTAAGGCTTAATATATCATGCCTTATCTTCTCGTTTATTTACCCTTGCGTGAGGCAACATTCATTTAATTCAGAAGGGATAGATTTTTCTAATATTTGTATTACAGACACTAAGCCTACTGAGTTTATAAATCTTCCCACTTAATCTAAATCTCGACCGCTTCTACAGCGAATTTTCGTTACTTGTAATTGTTTGAAACTTTCCAACTTTGCTTTTATTTCTTCGTTAAGTAAATGCTGAATTGAAATATTGTCTGTAGTTTTTCAAAAGATTTTCGGTTCACAATTTCCCATAATTTTCCAGTTTTCCAATTTTCTCAGGTGTTTGTTTTGTTAAGTGACGTCGGTGGGAGGGTCTCTTATTTTGTTTGCCAACACAACCCCTTCTCGATATTTTCAGACAATTTAATGCCGAGGTATTAAATGATATTTGTTGCCAAGCAGCTTTACCATCTACATTTAATTTACGTCAGGATGGTTAAATTTGTTGAACGTTACCACGAACACCGTAGTTTATTACCTACTGGTTGTAATGATCAGTTTTTATTAACATTGTGAGACTAAAAATTTTCGTTTTCAGTAAGTAGATATCCACACAAGTGGACCTTGTTGAAAAATACTTAATCCTAAAATGTAGCATCGTGCTACAGATGGCGTTCACTGTGCCGTTTGTAGTATTTTCTGAAACGCACTGTTAAGACAGCAGGTAAAAGTCAGTCTGTGTTCTGTCGGAGCTGCCTGCGACGCGTTGATGAGATCCAAAAAATCGAAATCGCGATCCGCGTCTGGCAATTTCGACAGACAGAATACAGACCACTTTGAATTATTTTATTGTGAGACTAAATTTGATTGGGTTGTTAGATTAAACGAATGTTTGCCTCTTGAAAATCTAGTTGTTATCATAACTGTCCTGTTTCCTTATAATAATTTCTTTTTAAATTTCACCTTACGTGGGGTGCCATTTGTAACCATATCATAAATATTATTAGGTAACATTTCACCATTATTGTTATTAGAGCAATATAGAGTAGGTGAAAAACGGCAAAGAGGGAATGAAATGGTAGACATATAACAAATTTTATTTGTCGCAGTGAATTTATGAAGGTCAATATGAGTCCAGGAGCTACGTTCAGATCCTTCTGCTCGCTAGGAACAGAAAGACAATAAGAAAAAAAAAATAAGAAAAGCAATGTGATTATCTGTATGTAATAGAATTTGGTATATACGATAAGTATGTTATATATATANATGCTAATACTGCTATATCATCTGCAAATGTAAGCATACTAATATTTTGCCATATATATATATATATATATATATATCTTTGTATTATGTCAGTAAACGAGTACCTAAATAAGTTATTATGAAACTCAATAGTTTGTGGTGAAAAGAGCTGACCCTCTTTAGCCTACCCCTTGGTTCTAAGAATAAAAAGCGAGTTAAATTGGCTTACATTTCATTCGATAAGTGAAATAAGGAAACTGCTTTTTTGATGTAATTTTTTCATCACCAAATGTAGGATTACTGTCTCAGTAATGCGAATCTCGAGTTGGAGCTACACACTAATTGAAGTTTAATAAATACCAAGGCTTGTAGATAATAACACGTTTGAATACGTATGCAGAGTTCATTCAATATAATTTAAAGTAAAGTTGTAGACGGAAAGTTCCGAACCCTTGAATGGATCAAGTTATTAGCATCCAGTATGGAAGTTTTACGTTTCATTTTGTTTAGTTTAACTCCGTACACTGCATAGGTACTTTAGTCAAGTTCGCGAAGTAGGTACAACGTATAGTAGTGGAGCTTATCGACAATAAATCGACTAGATTGAGTATCTCTCCTAAAAATTCTTCAAATCCACATCGCATCCAACTAAAAATATTTTATTCGTTCTCTTGTATTACTACTATCTATTCATGGCGAGACCTCGGAGCAGTATGTACGAATTAATTATTGAAAAATCAACTGAACTTTTATATTTTAAAAGTCATTTAACATGTGTGTGTCTCTTCGGGGATATTGGTTCTCTGGGTAGCATTCTCTATCGATTAAGTTAAAGTTGCATTATTGATCTTACATTAATTAATCTGTGAGAGTATAATTATAGTTATTAAGCTATTTTTGAACTCAAATACTCTGTTAAATTCACGTCTAACTGCACGAAGATAATAAAAGTTACGGTAAAACATGATAAACGTTTAAACTATAACTAAATAATAAAGTGAATGGAAATGAAAGAAAAGCTCATCATATGAGTTCTAATTAGTGTAGTAGTTTGTAGTTGTTAGAGTACGTGAAAATTTCACTTGCCAGTGGGCACTGCTGTGGAAAGTACCATTAATTATAAACCACTTTCCAAGAAATGGGGAGTACAGGCCTAAATACACTGCCAAAGGGAAACTGCAAACACCCCAGTATTCTAATATATGAGATGGGAAGTGAAAGCAGTTTCCCTGTGTACACGAGCAAACAAGGAAGAGATTGTTATGAATAATAATTATCCGGAAAAATCAGTTTCAATTTATGTTTTTCCGGTGCAGAATTACCTGAGGTTGTGCATATTTGTCGAACTCACTCAGCGTACCTACGAGATTGTTGTTTGTGATGAATGAAAACATTGGAATAAAAATGTTCAAGTGTTCTGTGAAGAGAAAAAAAGTTAATAGCCAATTAAACTAACATGTCATTTATGAATATAATTATAGGGTTGTTCGGAAAGTCATTTCGTTTTTTCCCGACAGAGGATTTAATTGTATTCTTTTGCACCCAACTTCACATTTAAGCCGTATAATTTTTATATGCTTTGAGAGCTCATATAGCAAGGCTTGTGTGTGAAAAATTCCAATTAATTCTACGCAGTAGTTTTTGGTTGGTGCCCTTTTAAATATGGAGAGCGATAAGCAGCATTTTCGACATATCTTACTGTTTTACTACAGAAAGGGTAAAAATGCTGTTCAAGCCAGAAAGAAATTGACTGATGTGTATGGAGAAGGTGTGTTGACAGTACGCCAGTGCCAGAACTGGTTCGCTAAATTTCGATCCGGCAATATTGATGTCGAAGATGCACCACGTTCGGGAAGGCCGGTTGAAGCTGATAAAGACGCGATAAAGGCATTAGTTGATGTGAACCGGCGAATAACAACACGTGAGATCGGATTGAGGTTAAATTTATCAAATTCAACAGTTTATGACCACTTGAAAGGCCTGGGATTATCCTCGAAGCTCGATGTATGGGTTCCCCATGTTCTCACAGAGAGAAATCTGTGTCGCCGCATTGACGTCTGCGATTCGCTTCTCAAACGTCACGAAAATGATCCGTTTTTGAAGCGCATCATCACTGGGGACGAAAAATGGGTTGTATACAACAACGTCAAACGCAAGAGGTCATGGAGCAAAAAAGATGAACCATTTCCAAAGCCGATATTCACCAAAAAAAGGTGATGCTGTCTGTTTGGTGGGATTTTAAAGGAATCGTTTTTTTTTGAGCTTTTACCGGATAACACAACGATTAATTCGGAAGTCTACTGTCATTAGCTGGACAAGACAACGCGAGACCTCACACAAGTTTGGTCACTCGCCAAAAGCTTTTACAGCTTGAATGGGATACAATGCTACACCCACCATATTCTCCAGACTTGGCACCATCGGATTATTATTTGTTCCGGTCACTCCAAAATTTTTTAGACGGTAAAACCTTCACCTCAAATGAGAAGGTCAAAAACCTCCTCGATCAGTTTTTTGCCAGCAAAGACCAAAAATTTTATGAGCGTGGAATTATGCTACTACCAGAAAGATGGCAAAAGGTGTTGGACCAGAACGGTCAATATATAATTTAATAAAGTATTTGTTTATTATACGAAAACTGTCTTTCATTTCCACAAAAAAAAACGAAATGACTTTCCGAACTACCCTTATTATGTTTAGAGAATATTTTTTGTATTGAACTGATGCTGTCTTAATTCGGGTAGGTCAAAAGACTCATCGGTTGGGGTTGTTTCTTAGCATGAGCGGCGCTCTTCCTCAGAGGTGGATGTAGGACAACACCTATTCTAACTAGCTGTGAAAATTTTTACTTTTCCTGACGTCTTAAAAGCGAGAAAACAAATTTATTTTTCCATTTAATTGGTAAATTACTTCTATATTTATATATATTTCTCGTAAATGTAGGTTGTAAATTCATGGGTAATTACTCTTACACGTATCTTCTATTAGGTGCTAATAATAAAACTTCTTCTTTGTCTTTAATATAACAGGTAAAATGTAATAAGCTGTTCTTGTGTTTATGATGGTGTGAAAATTGTTACTTGAAAAATCACTTGACTGACTAAAATTAGTAACGTAGTAATTTATCGCCTGGGAAACTTGTGAGATTCAGATTTTGATAAAGAGCTCTTCACTGTTTTAAGAAGAGCTTTCAAAATGATTCATGTAACAGTAAAAAATTAGTTTGTTACCTTCCTGTTTCAAAAAAAAAAACAGAAGACATTGAACCACTGATTTGCAATCTATTATAAAAGAACGGTATTCAATCAGCCCACCTTTTGTTAATTAAAATCCGTTCTTTTATAAACTTGTGTTTGAATAATATCAGAGCTCATCAGAACATCTTTCTTTACCTTTTAAAATTTCAATTTGTATTCCGCTGACTACATTTCAATATTTAACAGCGATTCTTACTTTCGAAGTTCAAATTTTAATTCAAATATTACTGAACCGATTTTTTTCCGCGTAAATTGTTTTAACTTATTTATAACATACACGTTTCTTGTTTTAGGAAGCAATTCAAGCCAAAGCAATAAAAACTTTACAACCCTGCTTTGTCTTAAATTCCTTCCAGCAGGTAGGTAAATATATAACAAGGAGATGAAATTGAAATTTCATGTTTTTTTTTGTGATTAATTATGCTGTAATTTAAATAGAAAATTACGAAAACAGTAACATTAATCTTGTGTCTTTGCTTGCAATTCGTCATCAGCTGTGCCCATGATCTACCATTGGTAAGTGCGAATATATCAAATTTTAGTTCGACGAAAATTTTTTCCATAAACTGACCGGTACAGTTCAATATCCAACGTTATATTTGAACGGTATCAATTACGAAATCTAACTTCACTCCAAATGTAAACATATGTATTCGTATACGTTGCATATATTCCAATTATCATCGAATATATTCACAGCCCAGTTATTACGTTGGCATGTACATAAATACGTGCTTGTGTTTGCCTCCTTCATGTTGTACCTACATAACAGCATTTTCAAAACGTTGCTGGTCTAGCTATTCTGTTTAAGTATACATTTGCATAGTGAGTGAAACTACTAATCTACAGGAATTACATATTGTAATTTTCGTGGGTATAATAAAATTAACTGATAACGACAAAAACTATTTATTTACACTACTGTTATCACTATTCACTGCCCTATTTATTTCACACTCGGCGATCGTCTCTTCCTTTAAATACTCTTTTGTTTACTTTCTGGAACCTTCTGGAAACATCCGGATAGTTTACTTTTTCTTTGAACTGTTTAACTGCTTTCCCAGAACGCACACATTTACAAATACGGCGCACATGAAGAAAGGTGCCCGCGGCGAATCGATAAGCCGTTCACGCACACGTGTGCCTTATCGCATACAAACACACTCGTGCTCGCTACAATACAGCAATTTCTATGTGCAACTACATGTTGTTAAGAATGTTTATATAATTTGCATGTTGTATATACTATATACTTTGTCTAGGATCATTAAGCGTCATCAATAATATAATTATAACTTTGAATTTAAGCAAGTTTTTTGTCCAAGGGATGAACTGAATTTTAGCAGTTAGGAATTTCAATTTTGAATTGAAACAAAATTAACAATTAACAAAAACCAAGACGTTGCAAATGTTGACATGAAGTTTGCCCTAACAGAACTAAACCAACGCCAACGTGTTGCCTGAAACGTGTTGCTTGAAATCGCTATCACTAAAGACGCCCGCATAATTTAGTCAGGCTTGCCTTTGAAGTGGAAGCAAGTGAGTTACGTTGGTTATAATGATGCGCTCTTTGTAAATAAATATCCACTGAACGTGCAAGTTACTAATTTCTGTGGCGGGAAAGTGTTGTCTTGCTCTGAGCTAGAACAAGACGCGAATTTCTCGTAGCAGTTTGCTGAATTGTTCGTTCTCCACACAGTTCGTTAGTAACATTAAATAACGCATCTGTGCCCGTCAGGACAATACAACAATAATATGTACATAGGTTTTGTTTAACAAATAGCTCTAGGTAACTAGGTAGTTGAATCCAAAGGAAACTTTGTAGGTGTAACTAATATACGACGCGGGCGTCGCGACGTATAATTAACAGTAGGAAACTGAAGAAAAAACACGGGACAAGAATATTGTGTTTAAGATTAATCTTGTTCACAACTGTCATCGTCATCATTTATTTATTATAAATTTGCGTCTGAAATAGTTGCAAAGAAATGCTTTTAAAATAGGGAAAATAGACAACAAATGCAATAATGTTGTCTACTAGTTTGGAGGTTTTTGAACATGTTTCTGGCTATTTATAAAACATTGCAATCATTTAATTATTCTTTAACTAGAAGATAGTTGTATATTAAAAAAATGATTGTTTGATATTAAAAAACTATTGTGAATAAATTGTTGACTTTTTAATACAAAATTAAACTGTGCTTTTTCTGTAATTACTAACGATAAGTAGATTTCCATTTTGCCTTTCAGTAAAAGCGGTTTTTTTAATTAAAAAAGATCAAGGGAAGTGAAATAAAGGAACTTAGTGTTATTGAAAAGTCTGTCCCGTTTTTTAAGAAATTCAGCAGCGGCAATTAATTTTGAAATATTAAAAAATAACTTAACATAGGTACTGTTCTTAATTGAATTATCTTATTTAAACTTAAACTTTAATATTCGCAAAAGAACTGACAAAAGGATCGCAAAATGCAGCAGTTTTTTATTCTTTTAAAGAGTAATACAAAATTCATGAATTTGACCCTTACCGTTACATTGTTTTTTTACGAATGATATTCAGCGGTGTTTTTCTGTATCGTGTGCACGTTTAATTAATAATGAGTGAAGAATTTCCACATTGGTTTTTCTCTTTTCAATCTCGAAAAATTCAGTTTTGTTCTTTGCTAGACACCCTTTTTATTTTTGTTCAATAAATTAATTCGTACGTTAAATATAGTCCATTGGAACGGCATGATTTCGTTTTTAAAACAATGATCGGAAGCGCTTTTGATGTTCGTATGCTTTTGGATAGAGAATTATTCGAAGAACAAATAACGATTTAATATTTTTGAAGCTAACTATTGTAATTGCAATATTGATGTTCACTGTTGTTTAAAATTAAGCATATAATCAAGAAATATTAAAATGTTGATATAATATTACTTTCGCGTGTACATTATGTTAGATGTCCCTCAATTGTAGAGCAAGCTTTAGTACCTATTAGATATGTACATAAATCCGCCGTAACTTGGTCAAATTTTATTAACGGATTATATTCAATTCTGGTCTCCAAAGCAGGCTAGTAGTTCGATCCGTTTCAGAACCCATGTATATTGTATAGTGTATATGCACATTAGACTACTCTAGCTAAATTGCAAATAAACTTTACAACATACATTAAGGTCACCACGTTCTATACAAGTGTGGTAGCATTAGGTCACCGATTTAATGTTATTGCGATCGCTGCTCATACCGAAAGACCATTTCTAGTGTATGAAAACGAACGAAAATTTTTCGTTTTGAAATATAATTTGTAAATTGATTTTAATATTAACGATGCACATGTTAGGAAATATAAATTAATATTTTACATTCAGATTTCGACTCCTTCATGAAGCATATAGAATCTACGATTGCGCTCCTTTAATGCTACTTAAAAATTACGCCGGTTTCACAGGCGGTCATAAATCAAATTTCTTTACGCTGAACGGCTGTATATGTGTATAGATACAAAATATTTGTTTTGTCGGCAGGAAGAGGATTTAAGGGTAATTTCTTAGTAAGTGATTGGTCAGAGGCACCAGATGTAGGTATGGTTTCCCCATTTCCCCTTGAAATAGAAAATTTGTAGTGGACACGAAATCTATCTTTTATATTCGGGAGATTGTAGCAGAGCTCTTTAAGGATCTACAATAAATTCACACCGTTAGAAAGTGATTTATTGCTTTTTTTGGGGCCTCAGAACGAACTGGTAAGATCCTTGGTATGCGGAGGAAGGATTTACGAGAGATTGCAAAACTTTCAACTATTCTACACTTAGTAAGAATTTGTTGAAGAAAAGTGGATAGTAAGTTCTGTAAGAATATACGAAATTACTTTTTCCTGTTAGTTCCTTCGGTAATACGAAAATCAGCTTAGGAAAAGACTTATGAAGAATTTATAAGAAGTAGAATAGTGAAGTATTAGCTTTGATTTATCATTAGTTTCAGCATGTATACAACTACAAAAAAAGGGGATATATTATTGTCTTTGCCCGTATTATCTTTTAAAGTTGCGATTTAGACGAGAATCCTTCGTGCTCCTGGTATAAGTTAAGTTAAGTTGAAGACTTTATCTTTGAAGCAACTAGTGTGCTTTTCTGTTCTGTTTGTTCTCTCCGCCTTAGAAAAAGTCGATTATCTGCAGTTGACTGCAATTGATCGAGTCTAACAGCTTTTCTCTGACTAGAATGCATTTACGATACGGGAAGGGAATTATCAGTCAATCATCCCCCAAGAAAAGAAAAAGATCACGGATATAAACTTTCTTACTTCACTAAAGATAACATAATCTTCTCCGGGGAAATTATGATTACAACGTCAAACTAGACATCAGATTAGTTTACAAAGTTATACCAGTTGATGTTTGTAAATTTTCATTTTATATTTTCAGCGATAGATGACTGATAGCAAGTTCCTGAACTTGTATTAGTTAATTAATTTTTTAATTAACTTTACTTACTACAAATAATCTTAAATTGATGAAGAAAAATTGTTGCTGCCGTCAGTTCCTCGTCGGATCCTTGCTTTTACGCACTAGTATTTTATGGATCTGGGTTCGTATCCCGGCGGAGGAATGACAGCAGCTATATTTTTTCCTTATTAATTTGAGGTTATCTCTAGTGGGTAAAATTAATTCGAATATAATTTAATGTGTTTTATGCCTCAACATTTGTATAACGAGGAAGGAATAGATACTAGTAAATTGTGATGGTATTAATCAGTTCAGTGGTTAATAAAACATGTTACATTACTTTCCAAACTGCTCAAAAACGAATAAGAAATCTGACTGGTGATAAAAATCTGTATGAATGATGACTCTGGTTCAATAACAGAATGCGAGTTGCGTTGCGGTTTGGCAACAAACCAAGAGCTAAGCTCTCGTGTGACAAGATATTAGAAAGCGACTTGATAATTTATCATTATTATTCTTGTTCCCTAACGTTCAAAGTTTCTTTGTAAACAGAGAGTTTGTTTTTTTTATTAGTTCTAATATTTCGTTACGAGGTTCGGTCAGAAATGGAACTTTAACTTACTTGAAGAAGTATGTGTTGTTCTTGTATCCGAAGAATGGAACAGTATATGTCAACATCCAAATATTTCCACCGCCACAGTCGTAATAAGGTTTTGACCATTTACCATCTTCATATCGAACAGACAGTATTTCATCTGCAATCCTTTCCGTATGAGCTGTCTCGTTGTAAGTGAATGTATGATATCCTGAAAATGAAAAAAAGAAAACACTGTTTAGTTCTTCTTCGAAAACGATTGGGATCCGTCAAATGGGAGGAGCCTAAAAACATGGCGCCGATTAGGGAAAATTTATCGTAGTTGACACAATATGTGATTGGGCTGACACAAAGCCTTGGAAAGGAAATTTCGTTGAAGGTGAGCGTGTTTTTAATGCCAATCACATTATAAAATTCGGAAAAAACAAATCCGGAAGCTAGCCTTCAAATTCGGTCAAGCTTATTAGAACAGCAGTTCACTAACCAGTCACGAAAGTGTTTTCCAATTTATCGATTTTAAGCACCTTATTGTAATGTTTGGAATCTAGTCCTTCTGTATTTTTTCTACATGAACCACCCTGTATATATTTAAATTAAAGGAAAAAGTAATTTAATTATTTAATTGAAATTTTTGATTGAATTACGAAAATGTAGGCAAAACAAGTAGGTGTATGGATTCAGTGGATTTTTGTCATTATTACGTTGCTGTAAGTGGAATGTAAAAATTGAAGGACGCTGTTAGAATTTCAATTTCGTTTTGGTCCTGACGTTATAATATTCTGCATTTACATTTCTTTTGTTTGATCTTACCATTTCTATTTTCGTAAGGCACGTAAAAAGGCTTTATTTGTTTGTGAATAAAAGACCTTTATATAAGTATAAGATTTTTATTAGATGTTGTCTTCCAAATTTTATTAAAGGAATTAGGTACAAGAAGCAGCTGAAGACCGGGGTAAATAATAATTTATTTTGACAAATACTAATTGCAGTATAACGGTGGCTAACTTATAAAGAAAATTTCCCTCATCAACGTCCTACCATTTTCCACTCTCTTCCCCTACTTGTTGAAAATATGCCTAACATTATTTAAATTCCAAACATATGGCACCCAAAACTTTGACGAAAACTTTACTTTACAAAAGGGGTGACCGAAAATGTTTCTTAACAGAGAAAGTTGTAGTTCGCTTGTCTACCCTTACGATCGATAAATCAAACTTGGAAATTTTCAGCTAAAAATAGAAAACAATAGAAAATAGTTTATTAATTACAATTAACGATTCAATTAAGGAAGTAGCTGAACATCTGACGGCGGAAATATTTGTTATAAGAACTGTATGTTGCTAATTACGTTTAAAATCCGCCGTTATTTTAATCGTTTACCTAAGCACAGCGGATTTATTCATTAACTGCGGTAAATTCCGTCCAAAATCGGGAATTTGCGCTCCAGTCGTTCTCTGATTCTTACAATTATGAACAAACGGAAATGGCCCAATGGTATCTGTGCGTGGCTGTCACGCAGGTGGGCCTGGTTTCTGCGCTCGGTCGATACTATACCTTTTTATGTATATTAACTTTTTTCCAATTTCTTTTTTAATATTAAATGTATTAACCGAAGAATGCTTTTTCATGCCCTTCAGTTTTGTTGTAGCTGATTTTTGGGGACCCATACTACACGTAGGTATCTCAATGCAATAAAAAGTATGATCTTTTATACTAGTAGATTATATAACTCACTGACTGAATTGACTTGTATTTACCTTGGTGGAATCATTACTTGACAAACGTAATTTGAAAGATTGCTTCGTAAATGAATTGTTTTACGAAGGTTGTTCAATTTCCGATCCCGAATAACCACAAAATTCGAACGGTATCCCTTTTAAAGCAACAGTAACGAATTCTCAAACTTGTCCTTCCTTTCTTAATGTATATAGGTAGGTACTTTCTTTTTTTTTCAGTTTATGTCTTACTTGTTCTTTACATAGCGATGTTTACTAAAAATTTCTAAGAAAGTCTAATGCATTGTATGGCAACTGGTACTTGGAAGCTACAAGCAATACCCAAAAGGGCATCTTTGATTTATAAGACAAAGTTTTTTCTCGCAGGACTTCCATTTCGCTAGTTTGATTTGAAGAGGGCAGGCTTTGGAAATTTCAAATAGCTTGTCTTCAAAGAACATGATGAAAGTGATATTGGATCCGAAAGAAAGTTTGACCTTCCCAAAAACTTTCATACTTCGTTTTTAAGGATATATAAAACGGATAATTAAATTATATTTAATAAATGATAGGATTATATGGCATCGCAATTAAAGATTGTTGATAACAACAGTTAATTAAAGATTCAAATCGTCTAGAGCAGGATTGGCCAACAAATCGATCGCTATCGACCGGTTGATCATCGATATTACTTATCTACCCATATCTTGCTGGAATGCACCTTATACTAAAACGCAATGTATAAACGTAGGAAAAGTTTCCATTCTATTTCCAACTAGATCTTCTCCATTTTCTAGGTACTCAATTGTTTTTCCATTTAATGGTTTTAAATAGAATTTATAAATTTTGCATTGCTTTCCATTGAAAATCAATGGAAATTTTTCCCATGTAAATACTAATGGAATTATTGTAAATGGAAACAATTATTTTTCCATTTGTGCCAAATGGTTTTGAATGGAATTTACAAATTTTCCATTGATTCCCATTGAAGTTCAATGGAAATTTTTCCTATGGGATGCATTTCACCCCTTTCTTTCCCCTTAGACTACGTCTATGACAATATATAGATCGCGACACACTTTTAAGATAAAAAGTATATCTTATACATGGTGAAGTTGGCTACTCCTAGTCTAGAAAACTAGAAGCAACTGGTCAAAACTATTTTAGTACTTTATTATACGAAAGGAGAAACTAAATTGAAGAATAAAATTATTTTTTTTTGATCCAAGTAGACATCGTTCAATTTTCAATCACTTAAGTGGAAATAATAATATAATTTGACAGTTGAGAATTCAATAAGTGGTTATTTATTCCTTTAGACTTTCTTTATATTTCTCAAATTGATTCCACACAAGCTCGTAAGATTTATTGTTATTATGTACAGCGGAGTGAAACAAATTGACGCGAACACTAAGACACAAAACGCTTGTAAAAAGAAAAAGTGGTAGCTATTTTTTTCCCAGGTCCGATATACTGTTTATCGGGGCTTAGGAACGGAAATTTTGCCGGTAATCAACATTCAGAGAAATGTTTAAAGCATATACTGCGGGATGTTATTTGATATTCTCATTTTTGTTTCGTCTCCTATAGCGCGTGTTTAACCGTCCATGATGTTACATTCGGCGGAAACAATTTTCATCTTTACCGCGCAAAACAAATCCCATCAGACCGATAAATTCATGTATTTATAGAATCGTTTAGGACGCAGCTCTTTTTGAAACCACAATATCAAATAAATCCTATCCCTAATTTAAACAAACTGTCTCTATACACACTTATAATAGAACAAATTTCCCGCTCTACTTTTTTATAACACGTATCTTAAATCTTTCATCGTCATAAGATCGTCAGTCCTATATCTGGTCGGATAAAAAAAAAAAAAACTTTTGGGTGTTTCATCCCCACCAGCCAGTGATGCTGGTGGGCGGGCAGTCCCTCCGGACTATGCCGGATGGTAGGGCGGAAGGCCCTCTTCAGCCTGCTTTCAGGAATAGTGGGAATGGGTGGGTGGTGGTTCGGGTGAGAAAGTTGAGACGGACGAAATGAAGACAGAAGAGAATGGAAGATTATCTGTGGAATATTACTGCCTCAGCATTTGCCTAAGTGATCCAAGGAAACCACGGAAAAACTTGGACCAAGGCAGACGGACCCGGAATCGAACCGGCGTCCTCCCGAATGCTAAGCATTGGTCTAGACCTCTAGGCCATGCCGCTCGGTATCGGATACGCACCTCCACTCTTTCCTACCTTGAGCTAATCTTCGCATTTTTCTAAAACTAGAACACCCCACATCATTATCAAATCTACGTCTACCTCTGTTCCTCTTAACTCCTGTTTCTGCCTCTAATATGTCTCTGACTAGACCTTCGTGCCTGAGAAGGTGTCCTACCAACCTATCTCGCCTATGTTTTATTGACTTCAAGTGATATAGTCGACTACGTATTATTAATTTAAATCATTTATTGCATGATGCATAATTTAACAATCTTGTATGTCTACTAATATACGAAAATTTAGAGAATTTAGGAAATTTAGAAAACAAAAAAGCCCCAGAAAATAGAAAACAATTTGGTAAGCCGTTAGCAACTGATAGGTTTATTACACTTTCTGTATACTGTCATTACTTGATAAAATTTGTTGAGTTGTTTTTAATAATTATATATTTAGTGTATCGAACAAGCGTATGCCATTAGGTACATTAGAAAAACTCGACCATCAGGAGTTCTTTTTTGTATAATAAATTGCTTGTGTTTATATGTGTAAGGGTAGGTTATCTCCCATGATTGCTTTAATGAAAATTTATTACGTTTTTTATTGACGCAATTTCTCTTTGTTTTCCTCTATGTATCAGACGACACAAAATTCCATCTAGCTGTTAGTTATAGGTAATGAAAAACGTGTCTGCTTTCTGTTTTTACTTGTTCACTAAAATAAAACTTTTATTAGAAAGTAACCTGGTGTGGTTAATCTCACTAATCTATATTTCTGTATGTGGATGCTAAATTTCGGTCTCGGTTTTTGTACTCTCCAAGTTATCGTACAGCACACTTATTATGAGTGCAGGTACTTGAAAAAAATAATTATTAGGATACCAAATGCCGAAACGAGCGGTCAGGAGTTCGGCGAAACCGAGTTCTCAAACTTTTTACATTCCATCGAAGAAGAGCGAATATAATCACGTTTGCTAACCACGAAATTGGAGCCGTTGCTATTTGATCAGTGGCAGCGTTATTAACCTATGTATACCGGGGTTTCGCAATAAAATTGCGATACGGTGTGCCACCTCCAAAGCCGAAAGCTTCTAGTATGTAAATTCAACAATTTTGTATTGTGGGACTCGAAGCAATCAAACTTTGATACAGAGATAATTGCGATATAATCTCGTGAGCAGTCATGTTAGGAATTGGAAATCAGTAGGATACAAACCGTTGTACACAAGGGAATAACTGTGTATCATCCAGGGAAATGGAATATCATGTTAATATAAGTTACCTGTATTTTCAATATTATTTTTCTAGATGTTAGATTGGTAAATATTTGGTTTGAATAACTACATGCTGTCTTGATTGAAGGAATCAGTTAATGCAACGTTATAAACTTATCTATACCTACCCCTATCTAGGATATGACAACGTCAAAAATATTTAAAATAGTATATAGAACAGCTTTTAGTAAATGGATTCGCCTATTACGTTATTTTTTTCTAATTGATTCAGTTACTTAGATGCTAACGCGTAAAGGAACGTTAATTAATTATAATTGTTGTTATTAGAATCGTTAGGAATCTTATAGATATTATAGTCTTTAAAATTTCCAATTAGTTTAATGAACGTGATGATTGATTCTGTTCGATAAAACCTTGTGTATCCGATGTTCTCGGGTTGCAATTAAAGAGGACAATTTATAAAAGCGAAAGACAGAAGAAATTCACAATCAGCCCCTCAGATAATGTCCCTAGGACATTAATTTTAGGGAGACAAAAAGACGAGAAAGAAGCAGCGGATTGTAATGTAACCTCGTAAATTTTTTCGTCTAAACTGTGCGAGACATGTTGGAATCGTACATAATGGAAATCCGTGTTGTGATAAAAGTTTATTAACAATACAACTCAGTCATATTTTCAAAAATAAGCCTTCCTTTGCTGTAGAGGAAATAGAATTTGGAAAGAGTTTGGAGTTATTAACTCTTAATCATATTTACAGCAGATATTTTAATCGACTTTTGAACATTACATTTTTATGGTTTGTAAGTTTTCCGAATGTAAAATTTCGCTACTTAAAGGTATGATCGTTAGGATTATTTATGTTCTTTTATACGTTTTTGAAAAGGACGTTCAGTATGTCCTATAAGTAAAAATAGGCACAACTATAATTGATTTTAGAGAAACGAACAAAAGCTTTAAAGCCATATTTTATGTTAAAGATTAATCGACACAGAGCGTTATTTCAAAATAGTGTCGTGTTTGAAATTTGAGTTTCTCGTAAATAAGGGTTGTTCGGAAAGTCATTTCGTTTTTTTTTGTGGAAATGAAAGACAATTTTCGTATAATAAACAAATACTTTATTAAATTATATATTGACCGTTCTGGTCCAACACCTTTTTCCATCTTTCTGGTAGTAGCATAATTCCACGCTCATAAAATTTTTGGTCTTTGCTGGCAAAAAACTGATCGAGGAGGTTTTTGATTTCCTCATTTGAGGTGAAGGTTTTACCGTCTAAAAAATTTTGGAGTGACCGGAACAAATAATAATCCGATGGTGCCAGGTCTGGAGAATATGGTGGGTGTAGCATTGTATCCCATTCTAGCTGTAAAAGCTTTTGGCGAGTGACCAAACTTGTGTGAGGTCTCGCGTTGTCTTGGTGAAACACTACACCTTTCCTGTTGATTAGTTCTGACCTTTTCTGTTGAAGTGCATCATTCAGTTTGTCCAGCTGATTACAGTAGACTTCCGACTTAATCGTTGTGTTATCCGGTAAAAGCTAAAAAAAAACGATTCCTTTAAAATCCCACCAAACAGACAGCATCACCTTTTTTTGGTGAATATCGGCTTTGGAAATGGTTTGAGCCGGTTCATCTTTTTTGCTCCATGACCTTTGCGTTTGACGTTGTTGTATACAACCCATTTTTCGTCCCCAGTGATGATGCGCTTCAAAAACGGATCATTTTCGTGACGTTTGAGAAGCGAATCGCAGACGTCAATGCGGCGACACAGATTTCTCTCTGTGAGAACATGGGGAACCTATACATCGATCCGAGGATAATCCCAGGCCTTTCAAGTGGTCATAAACTGTTGAATTTGATAAATTTAACCTCAATACGATCTCACGTGTTGTTATTCGCCGGTTCACATCAACTAATCCCTTTATCGCGTCTTTATCAGCTTCAACCGGCCTTCCCGAACGTGGTGCATCTTCGACATCCAAATAGCCGGATCGAAATTTAGCGAACCAGTTCTGGCACTGGCGTACTGTCAACACACCTTCTCCATACACATCAGTTAATTTCTTTCTGGCTTGAACAGCATTTTTACCCTTTCTGTAGTAAAACAGTAAGATATGTCGAAAATGTTGCTTATCGCTCTCCATTTTTAAAAGGGCACCAACCAAAAACTACTGCGTAGAATTAATTGGAATTTTTCACACACAAGCCTTGCTATATGAGCTCTCAAAGCATATAAAAATTATACGGCTTAAATGTGAAGTTGGGTGCAAAAGAATACAATTAAATCCTCTGTCGGGAAAAAACGAAATGACTTTCCGAACAACCCTATATAGTACGTGACTGTTAAAGTATTTAATATCATTTTTAAAATTACTCTGGTTTTTACCAATAAATGGCTTTCTGTGTCAATTGAATTGGTGAGATTACACGATCAGTTAAACGGTGTAAGATCAAACTTCATAACGAGACACGTTTGAAGCGGTAAGATAATTAAGAAATCCAATTAGAGTGTCGCCTAGAAAACTGCAGAAGCAACTGTTTATGTGCAACACACTGAAAACTATTCTAGTACATCATTATACTAAAGAAAGCTCCTTCGCTTTGACAATCTCGTATTCGTACTGGATGTTGTTGCTTTTCTGCTCCGGGCAGATGTATATGGCTCTTATTCATCTCAATAATTTGTTCTCGATGGTTTAGTTAAACGAGCAACTCCGTTTAGGAGTGCTCCGTGCCATTTTCAAATGGACTCATTTCGTTTAGCTTCAGTGTATTTTATCGTTCGTCTTGTGCAAGATGTTAATTTTGTTAAATAATATTTAATTACATAAAGCGAAGGAATTTCGACTAAATAACTTTAATCTAGAGCGAAATAAGCGAACTGCCGTATATATTGCTGATGCTAAACCTAAAGCAAAGTCAGCACGAATGGAATTACAGTTATTACATGTTAACGTTTTGGTTTTTTTTTTTTAATTATTAAAATAAAAGCAAATTTAGCTAGGTATTATTTGTTAAAATATTCAGTGATATGATCTCCTTATCAATAAGAATAGAGACGTACGAGGCATAAAGGAGCGCGAACACGTCCGAAAATGTACTAAAAACAAGGCAAATATGCGCAGATAATATTGTCGGAAATTGTAGACGCGTTCGTTCGTATGTTTCGAACATGTGTAAACCCACCTTTACACATTCGTATAGCTAGTTAGAGATATATTTGTTTTTAATAATTCACGACAAATAATTCTTGTAAGGGGGTATCTGACTGCTTCCCTTTTTAGTATGTATTTGAACATTACAGGACTGTAAAGCTATGCGAACTTTAGAAATCTAATCGTAAAACTATTTTAATGTCTTGTTTCCGGTATGTTGTATAAAATCAATTAATTATTGATGGACATCCAACAGTGATTAAATCATAAACACTTTTATACCTTTTAGTGCATATTAAGTTCGTAGTTTACAGTGACAGTAGGTTTTTATGGGTACTTCTACAAGTTTTTCTGTTTAATACGTTCAAGAAGTTCCCTCCTTCATGACAAATAACAACTCATACATGTAAAGTGATTTGTTCATGGCTGTCTGCTGCGTTGAATAAATAATAAACGGCGTGCGGTGAATGTCAACATCCCCGATCAGCAGCGCTCGTAATTTTATGAGGGGCATGTACGAACCGATTTTGGTAATTGTGAAAGCTTACAGGATGAAAAGCGGACGTCTCATCAATTTCGTCACCAGGTGGTCGGATCATATTTTATCCGTTTAATAAGATTCGGTGGTTGCACAAAACGTTCCATCACATTAACCTGCTTTCGACTTGTTGGAAGTACGAGGGTGGATTGATAAGTTTCCGGCCTAACCAAGAGATGACGCCACTAGGCCTACCTTGAGGTGACATTCTATAGTACCATCCTTGGATAGCTTGTAGCTATAGTTTCAGCCCGATCTCCTTGCTAGTGTAGGTTTGACAGCACG